>NW_024103484.1:0-34692 GCF_003945595.2 Pipra filicauda | reverse complement strand
TGCTCATCCTGGCCATTTCCAAGCTCGTTTTCCCAGCTTTCCATCCACAGGGAGAGCCTTGGAATGCTCTGGTTAAGAGGGATGGGGGGGGGGGGGGAATTTGCATCCCGTTATCCCGACAGCCATTTGCATCCTGGTTTTTCCTGAACCGATCAAGAATTCCCTCCCTGCTTCGGGAATTCTGCCTTTCCTTGGCTGCGTGGTTGCAGCAGGACAACGTTCTGGGATTCTGGGATTCCTGTTCTGGGATTCTGGGATTCCTCACAGGCCTTTCTGGGCAAAGCAGAGGAGGAGGAGGAGCACTTGGAGCTCTTGGATCCCAACATCCTGTCCTGGACACTCCACTGCCTTGGGAATTCCTCCTGCCTTGGGAATTCCTCTTGCTTTGGGAATTCCTCCTTTCCTTGGTTGAAATCCCGGTTGTGATCCCTCCCTGCTCATCCTGGGCCATCTCCAAGCTCATTTTTCCAGCCCCTTGGGAGCAGACTCATCCCAAAGGTTTCCATCCACAGGGAGAGCCTGGGAATGCTCCGGTTAGAGGGATGGGGGGGGAGAATTTGCATCCCATTATCCCAACATAATGCATATCCCACTTGCATCCTGGTTTTTTCCAGAACCAAACAAGACACAGTTTCTATCCAGCTGGAGGGGGGGGAAAATCCTGGAATTGGGTCAAGGAAAAAGCAGCAGCTCCTCCCTCCCAGCCCCGATTCCTCCTCCCCCACTTCCAGCGACCTCAGCGATCCCGAGGAAGTTCCCTGAACCCAGGGAAAACGTGGAATATTTGCCTTGCCTCCAGACTTCCTTGCCCAGCCTCCCCACGTCCCATCCCTGTGAATCACAGCCTGGCTTTTCCTAAGCTTTTCCAAAGCTGCTGAGCCATCATTCCCGGGCGGCTCCGCCCGGCCCTGGCGGATCCAGGGGGAGAAAAGCAGGAATTCCACAGCTCCGGAGCCTTGGAGCTGCTCCTCAGGCGGGATAGCAAAGTGCAAAGTGCTCCAAGTGCCTCCCTGAGAACTCCAAGCTTGGATTTTTCCCGCTGCAAAGCTCTGGGAAGAGCATCCAGCAGCGCCAGCCTGGCCGGGGAGGATCAGCCCACACGGGGCTGGGGTTTTTTTCCAGGGGAAAAAGGGGAAAAGGAAGGGAAAAGACACCTGGATATCGCTGGGGAAAACACCAGGGAGGCAAAAAAGCAGGAGATGGGATTTCTGCTCCCAATGAAAAGCAGGAGAGAGGAAGAAACAGCTCCCTGGGCCCTGAGTGGGATCAGCCAGAGGGAAGTCTGGGACAGCAGGAGCCTGGAGACTGTCAGAGAGATGGGATGGACATGGAAAAACCTCTGGATCTGTGGGATGATGGGAGCGAGCCAAGGCTGCTCCTTGGGACACAGAGCTGTGGGATACAGGGAGATGGTGGGATATGGAGAGAGGGTGGGACAGGGAGAATTGGTGGGATACAGAGAACTGTGGGACAGGGAGAAATGTGGGACATGGATGGGACATGGAGAGCTGTGGAACACGGAGAAATGATGGGATACAGAGAACTGTGGGACAGGGAGAAATGTGGGACATGGAGAAGTGATGGGACATGAAGAGCTGTGGACAGGGAGGAACGATGGGATACAGAGAGTTGTGGGACAGGGAGAAATGATGGGACACAGAGAAGTGTGGGAGAAGTGATGGGACACAGAGAACTCTGGGACATGGAGAATTGGTGGGACATGGAAAGCTGTGGGACATGGATGGGACATGGAGAAATGATGGGATACAGAGAGCTGTGGACATGGAGAAATGATGGGACACGGAGAGATGTGGGACAGGGTGAGCCGTGGGACAGGGAGAGATGGTGGGACATGGAGAAATGATGGGACACGGAGAGTTGGTGGGAGACAGAGAACTGTGGGACAGGGAGAAATGTGGGACATGGATGGGACATGGAGAAAGGATGGGATACAGAGAGATGTGGGACAGGGTGAGGTGTGGGACAGGGAGAGATGGTGGGACATGGAGAAGTGATGGGATATGGAGAAGTGATGGGATATGGAGAAGTGATGGGATATGGAGAAGTGATGGGATATGGAGAGCTGTGGGAGGACATGGAGAGATGTGGGACATGGATGGGACATGGAGAGCTGTGGGACATGGAGAAATGATGGGATACAGAGAGCTGTGGGACATGGATGGGACAGGGAGAAATGATGGGATACAGAGAGCTGTGGGACAGGGAGAAATGATGGGATACAGAGAGCTGTGGGACAGGGAGAAATGATGGGATACAGAGAGCTGTGGGACATGGATGGGACAGGGAGAAATGATGGGATACAGAGAGCTGTGGGACAGGGAGAGCTGTGGGACAGGGAGACCCTCATTCCTGGCCACATTCCCTCCTGGATGGCAGAGGGACAACGAGCTCGGGAAGGGCCCAGCTGAGGCCCTGCAGCTCCAGAGCCCTCAGGGGACACGGGATGAGCTCCAGCTCCAGCCAAGGGAAGGCAAATCCCTGTTCCAGGCCGGGATGGACCCCTGGGACACGGAGAGCGCCGGCCAAGGGAAGGCTCCGGACGGAGCCGGCGCCGCCTCCGGGTACACAAACATCAAAGAAGGACAGGGATCCTCGGGAACACTGTAAACACCCCTTTTCCTTGGATTTGAATAGTAGGAAAAGCCCCCGGGGCTGTCAGGGCACGGCACAGTGTCCTGAGGGAAGGGAGAGCGGGAACGAGCGATCCCGGCGTCCGTAAGGATCAAACTGTGGGATCAAACTCCCGCCTCGGCTCCTCCGGAGGGTCCTTCCCCACATCCAGGCCCTCGGCAACGCTCCCGGCCCGGCCCGGATCCCGGTTTTCCACCTTGGAATGGCTTAGAGGGGATCAAACCCCTCCCAGAGCTCCGCGGATCCGTCTTTGTCCCTTCCCGCCCCGCGGGCTCGGAGGGAAAGTTAAAGGGATTTATGGGGAATGGAGGGGAATTTCTGGGATTCGTTTGTGGGATTTAATGGGAACGCAGAGAAATTTATGGGATTCATAGGAATGGAGGGGAATTTCTGGGATTCATTTGTGGGATTTAATAGGGAATGGAGAGAAATTTATGGGATTCAATTCTGGAATTTCTGGGATTTATAGGAATGGAGAGAAATTTCTGGGATTAATTTCTGGAATTTCTGGAAATGGAGAGAAATGTCTGGGATTTACAGGAATGGAGGGAAATTTATGGGATTTATAGGAATGGAGGGAAATTTATGGGATTCATTTGTGGGATTTAATAGGGAATGGAGAGAAATTTCTGGGATTCAATTCTGGAATTGATGGAAATGGAGAGAAATTTCTGGGATTTATAGGAATGGAGAGAAATGTCTGGGATTTATAGGAATGGAGGGAAATTTATGGGATTCATTTGTGGGATTTATGGGAATGGAGAGAAATGTCTGGGATTTACAGGAATGGAGGGAAATTTCTGGGATTAATTTGTGGGATTTATAGGAACGGAGGGAAATTTATGGGATTCATTTCTGGAATTTATGGAAAGGGAGAGAAATGTCTGGGATTTATAGGAATGGAGGGAAATTTATGGGATTCATTTCTGGAATTTCTGGAAATGGAGAGAAATTTCTGGGATTTATAGGAATGGAGAGAAATGTCTGGGATTTATAGGAATGGAGGGAAATTTATGGGATTCATTTGTGGGATTTAATGGGAATGGAGAGAAATTTCTGGGATTTATAGGAATGGAGGGAAATTTATGGGATTCATTTCTGGAATTTCTGGAAATGGAGAGAAATGTCTGGGATTTATAGGAATGGAGGGAAATTTCTGGGATTAATTTTTGGGGGCATCCCAGAAATCCCGGGAGACGACGATCCAGGTGATGTGATCCCAGTCAGGCCCCAAATCCCTGGATCTTTTGGCCTCTCCAACCCCCTCAGGAGGAGCTGGAAGCGGGAGCAGAGCTCCCGGGGCAACATCTGGCCCTGCGGATTTGGGCTCTTCCCAAACCACGTCAGCAGCAAATTCCCTGGGCGCTAAATCCAGGGAAAAACAAAAAAAAATCCACCCTAAAAAAAACCATCCTAAAAAAAAAACCCCTCTGGCCAAACCAGCACCTCCTCACTCCAGGGATTTGCTTGGAGTTTGGAGAATTTCCTGCTTTTTTCCTGCTTTTTTCCTGCTTTTTTTCCTGCTTTTTTCCCTGCTTTTTTTCCTGTTTTTTTTCCTGCTTTTTTCATTCCCAAAAGCGGCAAAATTCCCTTAAAATCGAGCGATTCCAAAGCGGATTCGATCCATAAATTCTCCCTGATGGATAAAATCTGGCTCAAGGAGGGGGATCCAGGAACGAGGAAGAGTTTTCTCCACAAAATCCTGCAAATTAATCCTGTCTCCAAGGCAGAATTCCATCAGGGAGATGCTTAATTCCCTTTTTTCTGGGGGGAGCAGAAAAGTGATTTAATTAGTGACAGCACCAGGAGTTTAATTAACATCCAGGTATTGGGAGATCCCAAAATTCCCAGGGGGTTTAAAGGGATTTTTTTCTGTTAATAAGGGTTTGGTTCCAAGGATAAAAGGGGGGTTTTCTGGGAAGGGTTTTCTGGTGGATCCTGCAGGCGCTCCCAGGAAATTCCAGCAGGAATCCAGGCTGGAATATCCACCAGTAAATGGTTTATCCCGGAATTTGAGCCAAACGGGGCCTTTTCCTGCCAACAGGAGCCTGTTCCTGAAATCCACGGGATCGCTGAGGGAAGAGGGGGGAGAGGAAAAGGAAATCCTTAAAAAAACCACCTAAATTATCATTTCAATAATCCCAGAAATCCCTAAAAAAATACCCAAATGACCACTTTAATAATCCCAGAAATCCCTAAAAAAAACCACCTAAATTATCACTTTTATAACCCCAGAAATCCTTAAAAAAACTCCCTAAATTATCACTTTTATAATCCCAAGAATCCCTAAAAAAAACCCTAAACAATCACTTTTATAATGTCAGAAATCCTTAAAAAAAATACCGAAATCATCACTTTTATAACCCCAGAAATCCTTAAAAAAACTCCCTAAATTATCACTTTTATAAAGTCAGAAATCCTTGCAAAAAACCACCTAAATTATCATGTTTATAATCCTAAAAACTCCTTAAAAAATACCTAAATGATAACTTTTATAACCCCAGAAATCCTTAAAAAAACCCCCTAAATTATCACTTTTATAATCCCAGAAATCCTTGAAAAAACCTCTAAATTATCACTTTTATAATCCAAGAAATCCTTCAAAAAAACCCTAAATTATCACTTTTATAATCCCAGAAATTCTTAAAAAAATACCAAAATTATCACTTTTATAATCCCCAAAATCCCTAAATTATCACTTTTATAACCCCAGAAATCCCTAAAAAAAGAGTGAGAAGGACATGGAGAGTTGGAGTTTTCCAGCCCTGTTTTCTGCTTTCCAGGAATTCTCGAGGAGGGGGGGGAAAAAAAAGCCAATTTCCAGGAAAAGATGTGGAGAAATGAGTCATTCCCTGGGATTCCAGACAGGCTGGAAAATCCCGGGAAAACGAAAGCTGCTCAGCTCTGCCAACGGGACAAGGGGGGTGATGGCAAATCCTGCCAGGAAAAGGAGAGGGAATCCATGGGAAAACATCCTGGCCGTGGATCCACCTGCCAGCCATGGAATCCTGGAATTGCTGAGCTTGGAAAGGCCCTGAAGGATCAGCAGCTCAAGGTCCAAGCCACGTTCCCAAGTGCCACATCCAGAGATTTCTTGGACACTTCCAGGGATTGGGAACTCCACCCCTGCCCTTCAGAGCTTCACACCCCTTTCCATGGGGAAATATTCCCGAATTTCCCAGCTAAACCTGCCCTGGCACAGCTCGAGGCCGTTTCCTCTGGTTTCCTGGGAGCAGAGCCCGACTTCCCGCCGGATCTGACCTCCTTCCGGGAGAAAGTCTCCCCTCCTGGAGCCTCCTTTTCCCCATGGATCATCCATCAGCCCATTCCCAGTGCCAGCCAACTGGGCCAGGATCTGTTCCTGCTCCCAGGATCTGCCCCCGGGATCTGCTCCTGCTCCTGGGATCTGCTCCTGGGATCTGCTCCTGGGATCTGCTCCTGGGATCTGCTCCTGTTCCCAGGATCTGCTCCTGCTTCTGGGATCTGCTCCTGGGATCTGCTCCTGCTCCTGGGATCTGCTCCTGGGATCTGCTCCTGGGATCTGCTCCTGTTCCCAGGATCTGTTCCTGCTTCTGGGATCCCCTCCTGTTCCCAGGATCTGCTCCTGCTTCTGGGATCCCCTCCTGTTCCCAGGATTTGCTCCCGGGATCTGCTCCTGCTCCTGGGATCCTCTCCTGTTCCTGGGATCTGCTCCTGGGATCTGCTCCTGCTCCTGGGATCTGCTCCTGCTCCTGGGATCTGCTCCTGCTCCTGGGATCCCCTCCTGTTCCTGGGATCTGTTCCTGGGATCTGCTCCCGTTCCCAGGATCTGCTCCTCCTCCCAGGATCTGCTCCTGGGATCCCCTCCTGGGATCTGCTCCCGCTCCCAGGATCTGCTCCTGGGACTTGCTCCCGGGATCTGCTCCTGCTCCTGGGATCCCCTCCCACTCCTGAGATCTGTTCCTGCTCCCAGGATCTGCTCCTAGGATCTGCTCCTGGGATCTGCTCCTGGGATCTGCTCCTGCTCCTGGAATCCCCTCCTGCTCCTCAGGCCCTGCCCTCAGGGGGTGCAAATTCCCCGGAACAGCTCCAAAGGAACTCGGGAGCCCAAAGCAGCTCCTCCAATTCCCGGGGTGCCAATTCCTCCTCTGGCATCTCTGGGAGGGTGGGGAAGGGCTGGGATGGAATTCCCAGAGAAGCTGTGGCTGCCCCAGCCCTGGAAGTGTCCAAGGCCAGGCTGGAGAAGGGAAGGATCCGGGAAGACCTGAGAGCCCCTTCCAGGGCCTAAAGGGGCTCCAGGAGAGCTGGAGAGGGACTGGGGACAAGGGCTGGAGGGACAGGACACAGGGAATGGCTTCAAAGTGAAAGAGGGGGAATTTAGGTGGGATATTGGGAAGGAATTCCTGGCTGAGAGGGTGGGGAGGGGCTGGGATGGAATTCCCAGGGAAGCTGTGGCTGCTCCATCCCTGGGAGTGTCCAAGGCCAGGTTGGGGCAACCTGGGATAGTGGGAGGTGTCCCTGCCCATGGAGGGGATGGGATGGGATGAGATGGGATGAGATGGGATGGGATGGAATGGGATGAGCTTTAAGGTCCTTCCAACCCAAACCATTCCATGATCCACAGGGGCAGCACCCACAGAGCCCCAGGGATCCCACTGCGGACACGGGACACACGGCATTCCCTGGAATCCATGCACCCCTATAGAGCCCTGAGAAACCCCTGGGGAGCCCCCACAGACACCCACAGACCCCAAACACCCCCATAGACCCCAAACAACCCCTATAGACACCTATGGACCCCATAGGCCCCTGTGGGACCCCCATATACCCCCTATGGACACCTATGGACCCCAAATACCCCCATAGACACCTATGGACCCCAAATACTCCCACAGACCCCAAACACCCCCTATAGACACCTATGGACCCCATAGGCCACTGTGGGACCCCCATATACCCCCTATGGACACCTATGGACCCCAAATACCCCCATAGACACCTATGGACCCCAAATACTCCCACAGACCCCAAACACCCCCTATAGACACCTATGGACCCCATAGGCCCCTGTGGGACCCCCATATACTCCCTATGGACACCTATGGATCCCAAATACCCCCATAGACACCTACGGACCCCAAACACCCCCATAGACACCTACAGACCCCACAAATACCTATGGACCCCAAACACTCTCTATAGACACCTGTGGACCCCAAACACCCCCTATAGACACCTATGGACCCCAAACACCCCCTATAGACACCTATGGACCCCAAACACCCCCTATAGACACCTGTGGACCCCAAACACTCTCTATAGATACCTATGGACCCCAAACACCCGTTATAGACACCTGTGGACCCCAAACAGCCCCACAGACACCTCTGGACCCCAAACACCCCCATAGACCCCAAAGAACCCCTATAGACACCTATGGACCCCATAGGCCCCTGTGGGACCCCCATATACCCCCTATAGACACCTATGGACCCCATAGGCCCCCACGGACACCTACAGACCCCAAACACCCCCATAGACCCCAAACACCCTCATAGACATCTGTGGACCCCACAGGCCGCTGTGGGACCCCCCTGTGCCCCCCCAGTGACCCCAAATCCCCCTTTTCCTCCTGTGCTGCTCCGGGATTGTCCCGCTGTCCCCGTTTATCCCGGATCCACCATTCCCTCGGGATTCCCCCCTCCCGGAGCCAGCCCCGTCCCTCCCACCGGAGACCTGCGGGATTCGAGGATTTTAGGATTTTTCCATGGGTTTGTGCCAAACCCAGCCCGGGTGCAAACCAAGCTGTGGCTGCACCAGAAGGTCCCCGGGAATTCCTGGCTGGATAAACGCCGGGAGCAGCCAGGCAGGGAGGGAATTCCCACCCCTGCTCCCGCTGCTTTCTCCCCCTTCCTCAGCCTGGATTTGGGGTTTTTTTTTAGGGAATGTTTTGCTGGGAACGGGCAGAACCTGCTCCAGGAGCTGCTCCCCGTTTGCTGGCACCACTTGGAATTTGGGGTTTTTCCAGGATTTTTTTGTGCTTTCCTGGGCTCTCTCCCGCATGGGCTGGTAGGAATCCCATGGATGGGGCCCGGGATCCAAGCCCTGCTCCCTCTGGATCGGGAATGGGGAGCAGGAGGAGGCCTGGCTCCGATTTTCCCTCGGATTAAGGACAGACGTGGAAGGAAAGGGAAGTTTTTTGGGAAAGATCTTCCACGTGTTTGGGTTTGGCAGAGCCTGAGGGGGGTGAGGGAGCCAAGAAATCCCGAATCCTGCTCCGCTGGAGCCAAGGGCTGAGAGGGAGTGAGGGAAAAGGGGAAAAGGGGGAAGGGAGAAAAGGGGGAAATGGAAAAGAGAGGAGGAAAAGGAAGGAGGAAAAGGGAAGGAAGAGGGAAAGGAAAAAGGGGGAGAAGGGAAAAGAAGGGGAAGAAAAGGGAAAAAAGGGGAAGGGGAAAAGGGGGGAAGGGAAAAAAGGAGGAAGGGAAAAAGGAGGAGAAACTGGAAAAAGGGGGAAAAGGAAAAAAGGGGAAAAGGGGATAAAGGAGAAAAGGGGAAAGGGGAAAAAGGGGGAAAGGAAAAAAGGGGAGAAGGGAAAAAAAGACAGAGAAGGGAAAAAGAGGGAAAGGGGGAAAAAGAGAGAAGGGGAAAAGGGAGGGAAGGGAAAAAGGGAAACAGGGAAAAAGGGGGGAAAGGGAAAAAAGGGGAAAAGGGGAAAAAAGGGGAAAAGGGGGGAAAGGGGGAAAAAGGGGAAAAAGGGGAAAAAGGGGAAAAAGGGGAAAAAGGAGAAAAAGGAGAAAAAGGAGAAAAAGGAGAAAAAGGGGAAAAAAGGGGAAAAAGGGGAAAAAGGGGGAAAAAGGGGAAAAAGGGGAAAAAAGGGGAAAAGGGGAAAAAAGGGGGAAAAAGGGGGAAAAAGGGGGAAAAAGGGGGAAAAAGGGGAAAAAGGGGAAAAAGGGGAAAAAGGGGAAAAAGGGGAAGAAAGGGAAAAAAGAGGAAAAAAGGGAAAAAGAAAATAAAAGGGGAAAAAGAAAATAAAAGGGAAAAAAGGGGAAAAGGGGGAGAGAGGGAAAAGAGAGGAGGAAAAGGAAGGAGGAGAAGCCAAAAAATGGCCAGAGTGGAACCAGTGACTCCCGTTTTCCACACAAAGCATCTCCAAAACATGGATACCTGTGTCCACTGCAGGATGGGGGGGAAGTGCCTCTGGAATAACGTGCAATTCCTCCCAAAAAAAAGCTTCCCTCGGGCGTTTTTAAGGGATTTCTGGAGGTTTGGGAACAGGCTGGTCCTGCGTTTTCACCCCAATCCTCCCACCCCGAGCTCTTGGCACGACTTTTCCCTCTGGAAGTGGGAAAAACATCCCCCCCCCGCCCCCCCCCCCCGACGGGTTTTGTGGGAAAGGGGAGGGAAATGACTCCAGGAATTCGTTGTTTTCCTTTGCTGTGGAAATAAAATGGATTTGGGAAAATCCAGAGCCGGGAGAGGAGGCGAGGAAGGAATGTCGGGAAGGGGGTTGGGATGAGTGAAAGGGTGGGAAGGTGGGGATGGAAAACGCGGCTGAGGAGGGTTTGGGAATCCCGAGTCGTTCCCAAAATGCGGCAAAAACATCCCGAGTGTTAACGGGAAGCAGCGGGAAGGATAATTCCGCTCACAGGGATCGGGAATGGCCACGCGAGGGGGAGGGAGAAGGGGTTTGGGAGCCCCCGGGAGAGGCGGATTCCCACAGGGAATCACGGAATGGGTCGGAAGGGACCTTAAGGATGATCCAGGGACATCTTCCACTGGATCAGGTCGCTCCAAACCGGCCTGGAACACTTCCAGGGATGGGGGATTCAGAGGGAAAAGCTCCAAGGAGAGGCACGAACTCCCTGTCGCCGCCGGAGCCACCGAGAACGGGATCGATCCTGCAAATCCCACACCTGACAGGCTCTTCCCGACATTCCCAGCCGCTTCCCGGCGCTCCAGGCTCCCCTTCCCACCCCCAAATCCTGCCCTGCTCCAGCTGCTCTCCAGGAAGCCGCAGCTTCCCGGGGTTGAGCCGCAGCTGCTGCCCGGGGTTCCCGGGGTTAAAGAGCCCAGCGGCCACTTCCAGGGCTTTCTCCTGAAATCCCGGCTGCGCATTCCCAAGGGGAATGCTGGATCCGCCCTCGGGCGTGCGGGACACGGAGCGATTTTGGGGGGGAAGGGGAGGAAGAACCCCCCCCATTGTGCCCCCCCTGCGAGCCCCCCCGGGGACCCTCCGGTCCCCAGGGCGCGACTTTCCTGCCGGGATCCCTTCCATAAATAATCCAACCGGGAGAACGGGATCTCCGTCCTCCCGGCACTGCCATTCCCGGGACCCCCATCCCGAGTTCTCCATCCCCGGGATCTCCATCCCGGGACCTCCAAACCTGGGATCCCCATCCCCGAGTTCTCCATTCCCGGGAACCCCATTCCCGGGACTGCCATTCCCGGGATCCCCATGCCGGGATCCTCATTTCCATAACCCCCCATTCCGGGACTTCCATTCCCATAACCCGCATTCCCATAATCTCCCATCCCGGGACCCGCATTCCCGGCACCTCCATCCCAGGACTCCCGGGCTGCCCCGCGGGGTCCCCGCTCCGCTCAGAGCCCCCTCCAAGCCCCGGGATCACCGGGAAAACACCGGGAGCGGGGGGAGGAGGGAACAGATGGAGAACCGGACACCGGGACACCGGGAGGGGGTGGCGGGGGGGGGTCCGAGATCCCCGGGCGGCGGGGCCCGGGCGCGGGGGGGGTGCGGGGGGTGCTGCCGGTGCCTCACCTGGCTCGCCTTGTAGAACTGCTTCTTCAGCCCCGCCACCGACATGGTGCCGGGAGCGCCGCCGGTGCGCGGCTCCCGGGGTGAGGGCGGCGGGGGGCGCGGTGTGAGGGCGGCGGGACCGTGTCCGTGGGGGCGGCGGGAGCCTGGGGAGCCGCGGGAGCCGCGGGATCCTCGGGAGCCGCGGGAGCCTCGGCCCGTCCCGGCCCGTCCCGGCCCGTCCCGTCCCCGCCGCCGCTTCCGCCGCCGCCGCCCGGCCCCGCCACCACCGAGCGGCGCGGCCGGAGCGCCGCGCGCCGTCAGGGCGCCCCCTGCTGGCGCGGCGGACCCGCCGCAGCACGTTGCGACAGCGCGGCCGGCAGAGTTTGTCGCTTTGTCGCGACTCTGCCGTGGCCACGTGTTTCTTCCTGAGGAACTCCCCCCCCCCCGCGCGCCGCCCGTGGGGAGGGGAAGGCGAGCGTGACAAGGGGACAACCAGGCCGGGGCCGCCCGCAAGGGAAGGGGTTGGTGAGACCGCCGCGCCACTACGAAGAACTACAACTCCCACAACCTCCCCGCGGCGGCAAGTGCGCCTGCGCGCCCGGCAACGGGGTGCTGATTGGCCGCTGGCGCTGCCGCCATTTCGCGCCTTGGCTCGGAGCCCTGAGCGGTGCGGCGGGGGCTCCGCCCCCCCCGCCCGGTGCTGCGAGAAAGACGAGCGGCAGGTCGGGGCGGCCTTTCCCGCCGCCGCGCCGCTCGCCGTGAGAGCGGCAGCCTTGGAGTCCAGGCCACGAGCACCTAGCGGCGCCCCGCCGCCATCCAATCAGCGCCTCCAGCGCGCCGGACTGACAGCCCGCTCCGCCAATCAGCGGCGGCGCGCGGGTTTAGCCAATCGCTGGGAGGGGGCGGGCGGCAGGGCGGGTCACGTGGGGTACGATCAGCCAATCAGCGCGGCGGGACGCGGGGTCGCCCCGGCTCCCGCCAAGTACGAGCGGGACGGGCCGGGCGGGACCGGGAGAGGCGGCGGGACGGGCCGGGCCGGGGCCGAGGGGACTGCACGGACCGGGACGGGCCGTGTGGGCTTCGGCCGCCGCCGCCCGGGGAGCCGCGGGGGCCGCGCCGCCCGCGGGCACAGGTGAGGGCCGCGGCTGGGGCCGCGCGCGGGGCTTCCGGCGGCCGTTGAGGTGCGCGGGGTAACAAAGGAGGCGCCGGGGATGGGCCCGCCCCGCGGTTCGGTTGGGGGGGGTCGCACATCGGTTCGGAGTGCGAGGGAGGTTAAAGCTTGTCTCATCACACGCCCTGCCATGGACAGGGACACCTTCCACCAGCCCAGGTGGCTCCAACCTGGCCTTGGACACTTCCAGGGCTGGGGCAGCCACAGCTGCTCTGGGCAACCTGTGCCAGGGCCTCCCCACCCTCACAGCCAGGAATTCCTGCCCAATATCCCATCTAAACTTCTCTTTCACTTTGAAGCCATTCCCTGTGTCCTGTCCCTCCATCCCTCATCCCAAATCCCTCTCCAGCTCTTCTGGAGCCCCTTTAGGCCCTGGAAGGGACTCTCAGGTCTCCCTGGAACCTTCCCTTCTCCAGCCTGGCCTTGGACACTTCCAGGGATGGGGCAACCACAGCTTCTCTGGGAAATCCATCAAGTCCCTCCCTGCCTTCACAGGGAGGAATTTTCCCTTCCCATCCCACCCGGTGGCTCCTGGGGATGTTCCTGCCCCCTGTCCGAGGGGGGTGACATCGGCATCCCTCTGTGCCCCCTCACAGCCCCTGGGGCAGCTGTTGGGCTGTCCCTGGAACACACCACAAGTGCTGATTTATTGTGTTTTCTCTCCCAGCCATGGAGTGCAGGGACAAAGGGGCTGTTCCTC
Organism: Pipra filicauda; assembly: GCF_003945595.2. Classification (NCBI taxonomy): domain Eukaryota; kingdom Metazoa; phylum Chordata; class Aves; order Passeriformes; family Pipridae; genus Pipra; species Pipra filicauda. The sequence goes on along the minus strand of NW_024103484.1, from coordinate 21,432 downwards.
CTCGGAAGCTCGTGCAAGGTAAGGGAGTGTCTGTCACCTGATTTTGTGAAATACATCATAGAATCACAGAATCAGCTGGGTTGGAAGGGACCTCTGAGATCATCAATCCAAGCCTTGATCCAACCCCGCTGTGGTTCCCAGCCCATGGCACTGATGCCACATCCAGTCTCTTCTTAAAAACCTCCAGGGACGGAGAATCCACCCCTTCCCTGGGCAGCCCATTCCAATGGCTGAGCACCCTCTCTGGGAAGAAATTCTTCCTGATATCCAACCTAACCCTCCCCTGGCACAGCTTCAGACCCAGCCCTCTTGTCTTGCTGATGGTTGCCTGGGAAAAGAGACCAACCCCCCCCTGGCTCCCCCCTCCTGTCAGGGAGTTGCAGAGATTGAGGAGGTCTCCCCTGAGCCTCCTCTTCTCCAGGCTGAGCCCCCCCAGCTCCCTCAGCCTCTCCTCCCAGCACTTGTGCTCCAGTCCCTTCCCCAGCCTCGTTGCTCTCCTCTGGACCTGCTCCAGCCCCTCCATGTCCTTCCTGAGCTGAGGGCCCAGAACTGGACACAGCACTCCAGAGGTGGCCTCCCCAGCGCTGAGTCCAGGGCAGGAATCACTTCCCTGGCCCTGTTGGCCACCCTGTTCCTGAGCCAGGCCAGGATCCATTGGCCTTCTTGTCCCCCTGGGCACACTCTGGCTCCTGTTCAGCTCCCTGTCCATCCCCACTCCCAGCTCCCTTCCTGCCTGGCTGCTCTCCAGCCCCTCTGTCCCAGCCCGGAGCTGCCGGGGGTTGTTGTGGCCAAAGGGCAGGACCCGGCCCTTGGCCTGGTTGAACCTCATCCCCTTGGAATCAGCCCCTGGATCCAACCTCTCCAGGTCCCTCTGCAGAGCCCTCCTGCCTTCTAGCTGATGGACACTCCCCTCCAGCTTGGTATCATCTGCAAATTTGCTGATGATGGACTCAATCCCCTCATCCAGATCATCAATAAAGATATTAAACAAAACTGGGCCCAGCACTGATCCCTGGGGACACCACAAGTGACCAGATCCCAGCTGGCTGCAGCTCCATCCCCACCACTCTCTGGGCCTGGCCCTCCAGCCAGTTCCTGACCCAGCACAGAGTGCCCCTGGCCAAGCCATGGCTGCAGCTTTTTCAGGAATGTGCTGTGGGAGACGGTGTCAAAGGCCTTGCTGAAGTCCAGGTAGACCCATCCACAGCCTTCCCCTCATACATCACCTTGGCTGTTCTAAAACCCTCCCCCAAGTGGCTGATCTCAAACCTCTTGCTTCAGAATTAATAAAAGAAGTTGATATTTGATCCCCTGCTCCGTGTGACGTGACCAAATAACCCCCTGTTGTTGTTGTTGTTGTTCCTGTTGTTGCTGTTGCAGCTCGGCTGCCCTTCAAGCGCCTCAATCCCGTGCCAAAGGAAAAATATGAGTTGGATTCCGAGGTCAAGAAAGTCAAGAGCTCCCCGAGTGCTTTTGATCCCAGCAAAGATCCCGCCCTGGACAACGTGGAGAACGACTGCCAGCTGGGCTCCGACGGGAATTTCCCCCCAAAACTCGTCAATGGCAAAGGTCCCTTAGACCACTTTATCCAGAAAAACCCCGGAGGTGACACGAGTGACCCTGGGCTTGGCCCTGAGCTGCCCAAGGGCTCTGCCCACGGACTCGGCCATGGCACAGCCCGGGGGGATTCGGACTCTGGAGCTGCTTCACCCCCAGCTCACGGCATGACAGGGCAAGAGCTGAGCCAGCTGAGCTGCCCCAGCTTCCCCCAGGGCTCCCAGCCGGCGGATTCCAGGGAGACCGGCACACCCCGCGGGGAGGAAGGGCTGCCAGGGCTGGGCTGCAAGGACCTGGCGGGCACCAAGGGCAGCCAGAGCGAACTGAAGGCCGTGCTCTTTGAGGGGAAGGTGCCCGTGGTGCTCCTGGAGGACATCATGGCCGGGAAAGGCCCCCAGGGGGCTTCTCCGGATGGAAGCGCCACGTCGGGAAACGACACCGTGGAATCCTCTCCCGAGGGGGACTCGGGACTCACCAACTCCTCGCTGAGCTCCGGGAGCTCCCCCGAGGTGCAGCTGGTGGCAGAATCCAAGAGGAACACGAGTCCTTTGGCTGCCTCCACCCCCCTCAGGAAGGTGGGTCTGCCCCAGTTTGGGGTTTTTAAAGCTGCACACACGGTTGGTTTTTAGGGCAGAGGGTGCTCAGGACACTCTGGAGGAGCGTAGGGAAGGTGGTGATTCCGTGATTCTGAGCTTTGCTCACAGCTCCATTACTGCCCTTTGGAATCATCCTCGGAAAATCCTGAAGGATTTTTGCCTCGCCTGGTGGATTTATACCCTGGGATTGTAACTTTTAACCCTCCCACAGTTACGTTTTGTGTTTCCTTTAATTATTTCAGCACCCCACCCTGAGGGGACTTGGCCTTTTGGGAACAGTTTTGCCCCTCGGGTTCTGTTTTCCAGCCTCCCTGAAGCTGCTGGAATTCCTGTGAGGAATTAAAAAAATCAGTAAAATCAGTGCAGAAGATGCTTTTCCACCTTGGAATTCCTGCAGCTGGCGCAGGTTTGCCCAGAGAAGCTGTGGCTGCCCCATCCCTGGGAGTATCCAAGGCTTGGGGCAACTTGGGATAGCAGAAAAGTGGGATCCAGCTCCAGAGGGGATGGAGCTGGATCACCTCTGAGGTCATTCCAACCCAAATAATCCCGGGATTCTCTGGGATCAAGCCCCAGTGAGGTGGTTTATTGTCATTTAGTGCCAGTTTAACGGCTCTGCTTCAACAAGAGACCCTCAAAACCCCCCAGTTTGGGAGGGAACATCCCCAGGGAAACTTCCAAGGACAACAGTGTGGAAACATCCCCCAGGATTCAAGGGCAAACTGAGGGAAAACCCTCCCAGGATGAGTTGGGGCGTGGAACTCCCAAAATAATTGATGTTTTCCCCCCAAATGATCGATTTTTTCCCCCCAAAATGACCAATTTTTCCCCCCAAATGATCGATTTTTTTCCCCCCAAAATGATCAATTTTTCCCCCCAAAATGATTGATTTTTTTCCCCCAAAATGATTGATTTTTTCCCCCAAATGATTTTTTCCCCCAAAATGATTGACTTTTTTCCCCCAAAATGATTGACTTTTTTCCCCCAAAATTATTGATTTTTTTCCCCCAAAATTATTGATTTTTTCCCCCCAAATAATTGATTTTTTCCCCCAAAATGATTGATTTTTTTCCCCCAAATAATTGATTTTTTCCCCCCAAAAGATTATTTTCCCCCAAATGATCGATTTCTCCCCCCCAAATGATCGATTACAAGAAGAAACAGCCTTAAAATACAGATAATAATCCTTTTATCCGTGAAATTATATCTAAATATAAAAAAGTGAGGGGTAGGATTAAAAAAAAAAAAAGTCCCAAACCCGAGTTTTAAAGTGATTTTCCCATAATTATTAATCTCCACAATTAATTATGGAATATTAATTATTAATTTCTGACTCAGAGCAGCTCCTGTGTTTGCTTTGCAGGGGATGTTCCCTTGGGAAAAGGTGCTTTTGGAGCTGAGGGGGTTTGGGAATGAGGGGGATTTAATGGGAATAAAGCCCCTGGAATGGAAATCCAGGATATTCCCGGGAATTCTGAGGGCACTGGGAATAATCTTTAGGGATGTTGTTGCTCCAGTTCAATCCGGGCTCTTTTTGTGGGAAGGGAGGGAATGTTGGATCTTCCCTAAAAGTTGATTTTGTGCTTTTCCAGGTGCCTCAGAAGTTGCACAGGAGTTCTGCAGAGAAGGAGAAGCTGAGGTTGCAAAGGGTAAGGGAGGAGTTTTCCCCTCACCCCCAAACCCTTTTCCTGCTTTTCCTCCCCCTCGTGGATACAGAGGGACCTTAATCCGGGAATTTAATGGATTTTACTCTTCCCAAAGCGAGGGATGGGAGACCTGCCACCCTGGGAAGTGATTAATTAACTAAATATTGCTGATTGCTCCCCGAATTCCCACCCTGAGAGGGCCGAAGTGGACAGGGAGAAGGGAAATCTTGGATTTTTTTATATTTCCTGCCTTGTTGTCCTCACCCTTCCCCCTTTTAAGCCCCCCAAAAAGTGGGATCTGTTGCTTATTATTTTTCTTGAATTCTTTGATTTCTCAGTCTCAAATTCTTTGATTTCTCAGTCTCAAATTCTTTGATTTCTCAGTCTCAAATTCTTTATTATTCTTTGATTTCTTAGTCTCAAATTCTTTAATTGATTACTCTCAAATTGTTTGATTTCTCAGTCTGAAATTCTTTGATTTCTTAGTCTCAAATTTTTTGTTATTCTTTGATTTCTCAGTCTCAAATTCTTCGATTTCTTAGTCTCAAATTCTTTATTATCCTTTAATTTAGTAGTCTCAAATTCTTTATTATTCTTTAATTTAGTAGTCTCAAATTCTTTATTATCCTTTAATTTAGTAGTCTCAAATTCTTTATTATCCTTTAATTTAGTATTCTCAAATTCTTTATTATTCTTTAATTTAGTATGCTCAAATTTTTTATTATTTAATTGAGTATTCTAAAATTCTTTATTATTCTTTAATTGAGTATTCTGGGATTCTTTGGTTTTCTGGGATTCTTTGGTTTTCTGAGATTCTCTAATTTATTTAATTTAATTATATGTATTTAATTCAATTTGTTTTTCTCAAATTCTTTGATCTGTTTTTCTTTGTTTTTCTCAGATTCTTTGATTGATTTTTCTCAAATTCTTTCTTCTTCTCGAATTCTTATTTAATGTAATTAATTTATTAAAATTAATTTAATTTTATTTATTTAATTTATTTTTCTCTAATTCTTTGTGGTTTTTTTTTTTCTCGAATTCTTTGATTCTTTTTTCAAATCCTTTGGGTTTTTTTTTCTCGAATTCTTTGATTTTCTTCAAATTCTTTGATTTCTCTCAAATTCTTTGATTTATTTTTCTCCAATTTGGTGATGACACCAAAGCTCAGCACGTGAGGGAATTCCAAGGAAAACGTTTTGGAAACAGCCTGACATCATCACCTGTTAAATTAAAACCCAGTAATTATTTCTTAATTCCCATCTCATTTTCCATAATGAAGGTGACTCAATGCAAAGGATGCTCAGGGGGGGGAAAAAAATAATGGAAACACCTCTTTTTATTAGAGGAAAAGAATAATTAAAGCCTTCAGAGAGGCAGGACAAGGAAGCTCAGCTGGGTTGTGCCTGAGACAACAGGCAGAGGTGGTTGTGATCCCACCTGGAATAACTGGGAATGATCCCAGTTTGGGATATTGGTGGTGCTGCAGGTCAAGCATTGAGTGGGTACCATTTGCTCTGGGATGAAATGCTGATTTTAATGAAGGTTTTGATCCTTTAATTAAGGTTTTTTTTGAAGGTTTCTGTGCCCAAAAACCTACAATTCCCTGAATATCCTGATTTTTTTTTCCCCAGGATCAGGAGAGAGCAGACAAGCTCCAGAAGCTCCAGGCAGAGAGGGAAGAAAAGGGGAGGCTGAAGGAAGAGGCAAAAGCTGCGAAAGAACGAGCCAAGGAGGAGGCAAAGAAGAGGAAAGAGGAGGAGAAAGAGCTGAAGGAGAAGGAAAGGAGGGAAAAGAAAGAAAAAGAGGAGAAGGAGAAAGCGGAGAAGCTGCGGGTGAAGGAGGAGAAGCGCAAGGAGAGGCAGGAAGCGTTGGAGTGAGTGCTCAGGGGGGGATTTCCATCCCCACATTCCCGGGCCAGGCCCTTCCAGCGGCCAGGCAGTGCCGTGGGATGGGTTGGGAATGTTGGAAGGGCTCTGTCCTGGCCAGGCTGAGCTGGGAAATGGCTCCCAAAATGAGCTGTGGGCCTTCCCCTCATGACCTGCCCGGCCTGGACTTTCCCCTATTTGTCCAGGGAGCTGCTTTGTTCCTCAGCAGTGCTGTGGGATGGGTTGGGAATGTTGGAAAGGCTCCGTCCCGGCCCAGCAGAACCTTCTGAGCTGGGAAATGGCTCCCAAAACGAGCTGTGGGCCTTCCCCTCATGACCTGCCCGGCCTGGACTGTTCCCTCAGTGCCCTGTTTGTCCAGGAAGCTGCTTTGTCCCTCGGCTGTGCCATGGGATGGGTTGGGAATGTTGAAAGGGCTCTGTCCTGGCCAAGCTGAGCTGGGAAATGGCTTCCAAAATGAGCTGTGGGGCTTCTTCCCCTCATGACCTGCCTGGCCTGGACTGTTCCCTGGGTGCCCTGTTTGTCCAGGGAGCTGCTTTGTCCCTCGGCAGTGCTGTGGAATGGGTCGGGAATGTTGAAAGGGCTCTGTCCTGGCCGGGCTGAGCTGGGAAATGGCTCCCAAAATGAGCTGTGGGCCTTCCCCTCATGACCTGCCCGGCCTGGGCTTGTCCCTGTTTGTCCAGGGAGCTACTTTGTCCCTCAGCAGTGCCGTGGGATGGGTCGGGAATGTTGGAAAGGCTCTGTCCTGGCCCAGTAGAACCTTCTGAGCTGGGAAATGGCTCCCAAAACGAACCGTGGGCCTTCCCCTCATGACCTGCCCGGCCTGGGCTGTTCCCTCAGTGCCTTGTTTGTCCAGGAAGCTGCTTTGTCCCTCGAATTTCCCGGTGCTGGGGTTCACTCCGGGGCTAAAACGGGTCAATATTTGCTCCCGGAGGAATGAGGAAAGTCTTGGCTGAGCCCAGGCCTTGCCTGGAGTGGTGGATTATCTTCCCCTCGCTTGGCAGGACGGGCTGTGGGGAAAACCAACCCTTCATGCCTCGTGCCAGTTCAAATTTAACTTTATATTCAAGGGCAAAACTCGAGGAGAAGAGGAAGAAAGAAGAGGAGAAACGGTTGAGAGAGGAGGAAAAGGTAAATATGTGTCCTCTGGCTTGTCTTTGAGTTCTTTTCCTGTGGTGAAATGATGGGGGGGGGGGATCCCTGGCAGCTTCCCAGCAGGATCCTGGGCTTTTCCAGGTGGAGTTGGGATATGGAGCAGCTCCCTGTGGGATTCAGCCTGTCCCCTCTGACCTGCTGGTGCTGCTCCACCTGGATTTTTTACCTGTTCCTTCCATCCCTGTTGGTTTTTCCAAGTCTTTTCTCTCTGTGTGTTTTCCCTGTGAGCCCCCGAGGAAAAAAAAAAACAAAAAAAACACCCAAAGAATTTGAGAAAAATGAATTAAATGAATTTAAATAAAATTAAATTAATTATAATAAGTTAATGACATTAAATAAGAATTTGAGAAAAAGAGTTTGAGAGAAATCAAAGAATTTGAGAAAGCAAAAAGATTTGAGAAAAATAAAGCAAAGAATTTGAGAAAAATAAAGCAAAGAATTTGAGAGAAATAAATCAAAGCTCACCTTGAATTAGAAACCTCTGTCCTCTCTTGATGTCTCTAATTTGCATTTTTGGTTCTGATTTCAGCGGATTAATGCCCAGAAAGCAGAAATCACGAGGTTCTTCCAGAAACCAAAGACTCCACAAGCCCCCAAGGTGAGGGATTTGCTGTTCCTGGGGGGTGTTTGGTCTCTCTTTGGTTGTTTCTGACAAACACCCCGATTTCCTTCTCGTCTCAGAGCTTCTCAGGTGCACAAAACATTCATTTCCCTTCATTTCCTTGTTTCAGAGGGTAAAGGATTTTAGGAAAAAGGCCAGAGCAGAGACTCAGGAGGAGTTTGGATTTAACTTTCATTAATTTCCTGGTTTGAAAGTGCAAAGGATTGTAAGGAAAAGGCCAGAGCAGAGACTGCAGGAAGAATTTGGAGTTAACTTTCCTTAATTTCCTCGTTTTAGAGTGTAAGGGATTTTAGGAAAAAGGCCAGAGCAGAGACTCCAGGAAAAGTTTGGAGTTAACTTTAATTTCCTCTTTTGAAAGTGCAAAGGATTTTAAGGAAAAGGCCAGAGCAGAGACTCCAGGAGAAGTTTGGATTTAACTTTAATTTTCTCTTTTGAAAGTGCAGAGGATTTTAAGGAAAAGACCAGAGCAGAGACTCCAGGAGGAGTTTGGAGTCAGTTTAATAAAAACCTCAGCTGTGTCTTCTCCATGGAGAGACTCCCAGTTCTCCATGAAGACCTCGATTGCCTTGGAACTGGAATCTTAGGAAGGGCTTAACCTAAATCCCCACTTAACCTCCACCTCCCCCAGGTGGGAGCTGCACTTCCAACCCCTGCCATTCCTCCCTTGCCATTCCAGACCCTCGCTGGCTCCTGTGGGAAGTTTGCTCCCTTTGAGATCAAGGAGAACATGGTTTTAGCCCCCCTCAGCCGCGTCCCTCCGGATCCCGACTCCTTGGAGCAGCTGGATAAGCTCCTTCCCGCCCAAAACGGGGAAGTTTCTTTCCTGAGGGACCTAAAATGTCGGAAACCACGAAAATCTGGCCCCACCTGGGTCAGGAGCAGCAACGACACGGTGAACAGGTGAGTTTTGGGAAGTTTTCCTTCCCTTTTTATTCCAGGATGGGTTGGAGGTGGGAATTAATGTGGGAAAGGTGGAGTTTTCCTTGGAACTCTTCGTTTTCTGTGAGGATTTTCCCCCCCCTGAGGGCGTGGATTTGTGTTATTCCATAATGGAAGGTGTGGAGGGGTCGGGATGAACGTCCTGGAGGGAAAGGCTGAGGTGAATTGGGATGTTTTTGACGTGTAAAAAAGGTGACATGTTAAGATGAGTTAATTTAGATGGAACAAAACCTGCTTTTTTGGGGGTTTTTTGGGGTAATTTAGAGAGGAAAAATAAGCCTTGCTGAGGGAAAGTCTGGGAACTCAGAAGGGAAAACTTGAGCTAATCTGTGGGGGAAAGGGAATATTTTGGGGGTAAAATCTGAGCTAATCTGTAGGGGACAGAATGAACATTTTTGGGATAAAATAGAGGTAACAAGGGAGGGGATTTTTGGTGGTAAAATCTGAGTTATTCTGTGGGGGAAAGTGAATATTTTGGGGGTAAAATCTGAGGTAATTTGTAGAGGACAGAATGAACATTTTTGGGATAAGACAGAGGTAACAAGGGAGGGTTTTTTTGGGGGTAAAATCTAGGGAATCCTGAATATTTTGGGGGTAAAATCTGAGTTAATCTGTAGGGGATAGAATGAACATTTTTGGGATAAGATAGAAGTAACAAGGGAGGGTTTTTTGGGGAGTAAAATCTAGGAAATCGTGAATATTTTGGGGGTGAAATCTGAGCTACTCTGTAGGGGACAGAATGAACATTTTTGGGATAAGACAGAGGTAATAAGGGAGGGTTTTTTTGGGGGGTAAAATCTAGGAAATCGTGAATATTTTGGGGGTGAAATCTGAGCTACTCTGTAGGGGACAGAATGAACATTTTTGGGATAAGACAGAGGTAACAAGGGAGGGTTTTTTTGGGGGTAAAATCTAGGGAATCCTGAATATTTTGGGGGTAAAATCTGAGTTAATCTGTAGGGGACAGGATGATCCTTCTGAAGTAAAAATGGAGGTAAGGAGTAGGTGACATTTTGGGCATAAAGCTGAGGAAAATCCTTCCCTGTGGGAAATCTCGTGCCCTCATGGGATGGTTTATCCAGGGAATCCACTGAGCTGGTGATGAGGGGGGAAGTGGGTTGGCTGGAATTCCTGCAGGAGAACCGGGAGAGCCTCTGGATCCCGGAGTGGTTCCGCTCGGAAGGGGCCTTAAAGCCCCGGGATAAACTCCGGGTGGGATCGAGGGCGTTCAGGAGCGGGAGGGGGGTGTTCTGTGGGGCCACTGGAGCCACCTCTCCTCCGTGCCCGTGTCCCCAGCGACGTGGTGGTGGTGGACAACTGCCAGAGGGACGGCGTTCCCGAGAGGGAGAAGTTTGGGAGGATGAAGCTGCTGCAGTTCAGCGAGAACCACCGGCCTGCCTACTGGGGCACCTGGAACAAGAGCACCACCCTCATCCGGGCCCGGAATCCCTGGGCCAAGGACACTGTAAGCACCTGCTGGGGTTCTTTGGGCTCTCCTCCGCCGTTCCTGGGGGGTTGGAGACCCTGGACGGGGTTTGGTGCCGTGCCTTTGAGTTGTTCACGGGGACATGTTGGAATTTCCTGCAGAAACTGCTGGATTATGAGGTGGATAGCGATGAGGAATGGGAAGAGGAGGAGCCTGGAGAAAGTCTCTCCCACAGTGAAGAGGTGAGGGAAGAAAAAGTAGATTTGGGAGCCATCTGGGAGAGGGGAAAAAACCATTTGGGAACTCGTGGGTGCAGTCCCTAATGGATTTATTTTCAGGATGACGAAGAGGAGGGAGAGGATGAAGATGAGGACGATGGGTTTTTTGTACCCCATGGGTACCTATCTGAAGATGAAGGTGTGACAGAAGTAAGTGAACTCTGGGTGCCCTTGGCTTTCCTGCCCTGTTCCCAAGTGAGGAAATGTCGATATTGTTTGATGTCAATATTTGGCAGGGAGGGGCTGGGACTCCCTGGGGCCTGCACGGGTCAGGAGCAGCTTTGTGGGGCTCAGGGGACACGACCCAAGGGTTCTGTTGTTCCCTGCAGTGTGGGTGTGATGGCTCTTTTCTCTCCCCTGGCTTCAGGAGTGTGACCCAGAGAACCAGAAGGTCCGTCAGAAGCTGAAGGCCAAGGAGTGGGATGAGCTCATTGCCAAGGGGAAGAGGTTCCACGTCCTCCAGCCTGTGAAAATAGGCTGTGTGTGGGAAGGGGCAGAGCGGGACAGCAGCGCTAACCCCGACCTCAAGGTTCTCCAGCAGTTCACAGCCTGTGTCCTGGACCCCCCTGTGGCAGAGGAAGAGCAGCAGATCCAGAAATGTAGCAAAAAAAGAGCCAGAGATCAGCAAAGTAAGACCTGAAGGGCTCAGGGGTTGTGCTTTTACACACTGCAGTGCTCTGCTCTGGGGAGAGCAGGGGTGCTATGGAGTGTTACACTCAGAAGGGCCTGTTCCTGACCAGTCTGAAGTCCAGGGAATCTCTGGGAACTCTTGGAAAGGAGTTTTCTGGGTGTTCATTCAGCTGATGTGGCCTCAGTTATGCCCTCCAAAAACTCATGCTCTGGACAATCCAGGCAACAAAGCCAGCAAGGCTTGAGCAGGCTCAGATTTAGGATGGGCTTGAGCCCAGGGCCCTGTTGATTGATTGGAGGGAGAGGGTTTGGTTTGGGTGTTGGGTTTCAGTCCTGAGCTTCTCCTGCACCTGATGAACACCAGGGTGGGAATAACTCCCAGAAAGGCTCAGGAGGGGGGAAGGTTCCATCTCGGGGGGGGATTTTCCTACATCAAATTTAGCTCTTGTTACAATCATGGAATTGCAGAATGGTTTGGGTTGGAAGGGATCTTTAAGTCATCCTGTTCCACCCCCTGCCATGGGCAGGGACACCTCCCACTGTCCCAGGTTGCTCCAACCTGGGCTTGGACACTTCCAGGGATCCAGGGGCAGCCACAGCTTCTCTGGGCAACCTGTGCCAGGGCCTCCCCACCCTCACAGGGAGGAATTCCTTCCCAATATCCCATCTAAATCTCCACTTTTTCACTTTGAAGCCATTCCCTGTGTCCTGTCCCTCCATCCCTTGTCCCAAGTCCCTCTCCAGCTCTCCTGGAGCCCCTTTAGGCCCTGGAAGAGGCTCCAAGGTCTCCCTGGAGCCTTCCCTTCTCCAGCCTGGCCTTGAGCAGCCACATCTCCTCTGGGCAATCCCATCCTCAAAATTAATCCCAAACCTATTTCTTTCCCCTCCAGAAACCATTCCAATGGGTTTTTTTACCCCAGTCAGGCTTTCCCTGAGCTTTTAACCAGTGATTCCCCCCCACACCTCCATCCATCCTTTCTCCTCCCCAGTCCTGGGCCACCTCCTGCCGCTGCTGCACGGCAACGTCCACGGGAGCAAGGTGATCATCCAGGAATTCCAGGAGTGCTGCCGGCAGGGACTGTTCCACGGCGTCACCGAGGGCACCAAGGGGAGCCCCCCCCGGCCCCAGAGCCCTGCAGGGGGGGAGGACATTGGGGTCCCCTCCAAGGCCAGGCTAAAGAGGATCATCTCGGAGAGCTCCGTGTACGAGAAGAGGCCCGAGCACAGGATGTGCTGGTACGTGCACGGGGACGTGCTCAGGAGCTTCCAGCAGGAGCAGCTGCCCGTGCCCTGCCAGTGGAACTACGTCACCCAGGTGCCCTCCTCCTCCTCCTCCTCCTCCGGGATTCCCGCCGGGAAGGAGGAGGGTGGCCCCGCGCTGGGCGCGGCCGTCCCGCAGAGCACCCCCGTGCCCGCCAAGAGGAGGGGGCTGGGCAGCATGAACATCACCAGGTTCATGAAGAGACCACGGGAGGCCGGGCAGGTGAGTCCTGCAGGGGTGAGGGGTGGGCAGGGGGGGCATGGGCAGGGTCTGCATTCCCACTGAGGGATGGGCAGGGGGGTCATGGGCAGGGTGTTCATGGGCAGGGTGTTCATGGGCAGGGTGTTCATGGTCAGGATGTTCATGGTCAGGATGTTCATGGTCAGGGTGTTCATGGTCAGGGTGTTCATTCCCAGTGAGGGATGTCAGGGTGTTCATGGTCAGGGTGTTCATGGTCAGGGTGTTCATTCCCAGTGAGGGGTGGGCAGGATGTTCATGTTCAGGGTGTTCCTCTCCATTGAGGGATGTCAGGGTGTTTATGGTCAGAGTGTTCATTCCCAGTGAGGGATGGGCAGGGGGGTCATCCTCACTTAGGGATGGTCATCATGTTCATGGGCAGCGTGTTCCTCCCCAGTTAGGGATGTTCAGGGTGTTCATTCCCAGTTAGGGATGTTCAGGGTGTTCATGGTCAGGGTGTTCATCCCCAGTTAGGGATGTTCAGGGTGTTCATGGTCAGGGTGTTCATGGTCAGGGTGTTCATCCCCAGTGAGGGATGTTCAGGGTGTTCATGTTCAGGGTGTTCATTCCCAGTGAGGGATGATCAGGGTGTTCCCCCCCAAAAAGGGGTGGTCAAGGTGGTCATCCCAGTGAGGAGTGGTCAGGGGGGTCATCCTAGTGAGGGATGTTCAGGGTGTTCGTCCCCCCTGAGGGACGGTCAGGGTGTTCATGGTCAGGGTGTTCCTCCTGCTGAGGGATGTTCAGGGTGTTCATTCCCAGTGAGGGGTGGTCAGGGTGTTCCTGTTCAGAGTGTTCATGGTCAGGGTGTTCCTCCCCTCTGAGGGATGTTCAGGGGATTCGTTCCCAGTGAGGGACGTTCAGGGTGTTCATTCCCAGTGTTCAGGGTGTTCATTCCCACTGAGGGATGTTCAGGATGTTTGTTCCCAGTGAGGGATGTTCAGGGTGTTCATCACCCCTGAGGATTGTTCAGGGTGTTCATGTTCAGGGTGTTCCTCCACAAGGAGAAACATTCAGGGTGTTCCTTCCTTGTGAGGGATGTTCAGGGTGTTCATGTTCAGGGTGTTTGTGTTCAGAGTATTCATTCCCCCTGAGGGATGTTCAGGGTGTTCCTTCCCTGTGAGGGATGTTCATGGTGTTCATTCCCAATGTTCAGGGTGTTCATTCCCTGTGAGGGATGTTCAGGGTGTTCATTCCCAGTGTTCATGGTGTTCATTCCCAATGTTCAGGGTGTTCCTTCCCTGTGAGGGATGTTCATGGTGTTCATTCCCAATGTTCAGGGTGTTCATTCCCTGTGAGGGATGTTCATGGTGTTCATTCCCAGTGTTCATGGTGTTCATTCCCAATGTTCAGGGTGTTCATTCCCTGTGAGGGATGTTCATGGTATTCATTCCCAGTGTTCATGGTGTTCATTCCCAGTGTTCAGGCTGTTCATTCCCAGTGTTCAGGGTGTTCATTCCCAGTGTTCAGGCTGTTCCTCCCCAGCTGGGAATGGCTCTGGCTGTATTTACACCCAGCTCCAAACATGGTCCTTCCCACCAGAAACCCCTTTGATGGGTTCAGGAGTGAAACCAGAGCACCAGAGAGACGAGTTCCCTTTGTGTGGGACTCTCTGTCCCCCTGGAAACGTCCCTCTCCTGCTGCTCCTCCCTTCTCTGCTCCCTGGCACTGATTGCATCCAGGCTGGGAATATTTGGAATGTCTGCCTGGCCTTGGTTTTCCAGCTGGGAGTGATTTGTGGCAGGTTTTTGTGTGCCAGAGGCACAGCCCGGGCTGGGCACTGGTTAAATGAGCTCCCAACTCCAGCCTGTGGAGTGTCCAGCTCATCCCAACACACAGAAAGCTGGAATTGCAGGAGCTGGGTTAAAAATCCAATAATTCAGAGGGGCAGAAGGAGCTGGAATTGCAGGAGCTGGGTTAAAAATCCAGTAATTCAGAGGGACAGAAGGAGCTGGAATTGCTGGTGGTGCTGCTGGGGAGCTTGGCTGTGGTTTTCCTGTTGTTGCTTCTCCTGCTTTTCAGGGTGACCACAGGTGGTGTTGGAGCTTAATCATCCCAAGGGATGGCTGAGGAATGTGGTCATGGAGCCGTGGAACAACAACCCAAACCATTCCAATAGGGAAGGGACACCTCCCACTATCCCAGGGTGCTCCAAACTGGGCTTGGACATTTCCAGGGATGGGGCAGCCACAGCTGCTCTGCCCAACCTGTGCCAGGGCCTCCCCACCCTCACAGCCAGGAATTCCTGCCCAATATCCCATCTAAATGTCCCCTCTTTCACTTTGAAGCCATTCCCTGTGTCCTGTCCCTCCAGCCCTTGTCCCAAGTCCCTCTCCAGCTCTCCTGGAGCCCCTTTAGGCCCTGGAAGGGGCTCTCAGGCCTCCCTGGAGCCTTCCCTTCTCCAACCTGGCCTTGGACACTTCCAGGGCTGGGGCAGCCACAGCTTCTCTGGGAATTCCATCCCAGCCCCTCCCCACCTTCCCAGGCAGGAATTCCTTCCCAAAATCCCACCTAACCCTGCCCTCTGGCAGTTTGAAGCCATTCCCTGCTGTCCTGGCACTCCAGGCCCTTGGAAACAGTCCCTCTCCAGCTCCATTTATTCCTCCTGTCCTGTGCACCAGGTCAGGGAAGAATCCAGGAATAGTTTGGGTTGGGAGGGACCTTCAGGCTCATCTCATTCCACCCCCTGCCTTGGACCACAGAGGAGGCTTTGGATGCTTTTGATGCTTTTCCTTCCCAGTCTATTCTTGGCTTTTTTTTTTTTTGGCTCTTCCACTGCAAAAGCTCAGCGTTCAGGTACTGATGGAGATCAGAGACTTGTGAGAAGCTGTTCAGCCCCCAAACTCCATCTGCTTGGTGGTTTTTTTCTTGTTTTTTTTTTTTTTATTATTCTGCTGCACTAAATAAAGGCAGGGAGATAAAAGTCTCTGCTTGGCACCCACTGGAAATTCAGCTCGGAACAGGAGCAGGGAGAGCAAAACAAAGGCTTGGAGGAGAATTACATCACCAGCCTGAAGGTTTCAAAGCTCCTTCAAGCTGTGCTGCCGAGGTGCAAAGGTGTCACAGTCCCAAAAAGCCTTTCAGGATGCCCAGCTCAGCCCTGCTGTGGGATTAAGAGCCCAAATCCTACCTGTTGGAAGCTTAGGGAGAGCCTGGGGGAGGGCACAGCTCCAGATTCCCTCCCCTGGCACTGCCCCCAGGCTCAGAGCAGGACTTGTGTAAGTCAAGGTGAGAGAGAGGAGAAGTGGGGGTTGGAGTGGGCAGTGCCTTAATCCGGGAACTGAAAGGTGTAAACTGGGAATTCCTGGCCTTGGAACAGCCTGTTGGGGATGGGGGAGCAGGGTTTTCATTCCCCAGTTCCAGCTGAAGGGTAAAAAAATAATAAAAAAAAAAGCCCCCAACGAGCCCTCCCACAGCTGGGCAGCTTCAGTTTGTGCCACTCCTCGTGGGGGGTTTCTCCCCTCAAAATAAGGGAGTTTTTGGGGCTTTTTTTTCCGTGGCAGAAAAAAACCTGGGCAGGGAAGGAAGAATCTCACCCTGGATAAAAGCTGATTGACAAAGAGGAGCCAGGGGGAGGTCACAAAAAGTCGTTTTCCACCTTCAGGAGGAAGAAAAAAACACCCAAAAGTGGGGGAAAAAGGAGGCTCTGGGGGGACCTTCTCACTCCCTGACAGGAGGGGGGAGCCAGGGTGGGCTCTGCTCCCCGGGGACAAGGGACAGGACAAGGGGAAATGACCTCAAGGGGAGGTTTAGGTTGGATATTAGGGAATATTTCTCCATGGACAGGGATTTTCAAGGCCTGGGAGTCCCATCCCTGCAGGGATTTACCAGCCCTGTGGATGTGGCTCTTGGGGACGTGGTTGGACTCGAGGATCGTGGAGATCTTTTCCAACCTAAAGGATTCTGTGATTGTACAAAAATAATTGGGGGGGGGGGGGGAAAGAGATTTCCCTTCCCAAGATCCAACTAAACCCAGAGTCAGATCCCCCCTGAGGCTCGGGGGGGGGTGAGATTTCCCTTCCCAAAATCCAACAAAACCCAGAGTCAGATCCCCCCTGAGGCTGGAGCCAACCCTGCTCTTGTTGTGCAAGAGGGGAAAAATCCTGGAGCAGGAGCTCTTGGCACAGTTCCCACCGTTTGTGCCACTGCAGGTGAGGCCTTTTGGCCCCAGTCAGTGCCTGGGGGAGCTGGGAATTGCTGATTTGTTTTTGTATTTTTGTTTTTCCCCCCTTTCCCTCAAAACGTGCCCCCCCCCCGTGTCACCCTCCCCGTGCTGTCACACACCTGCTGCCTGTTCTCCCCCTCCAGGCTGAAGCTGTGGAGATGGATGGATTCCAGGCAGACACCGAGGAGGATGAGGAAGATGATGACTGCATGATTGTGGATGTACAGCCAGCAAAAGGTGGGGATGTGAAGGGACAGCAGTGCCCTGGCTGAGCAGGGACAGTGTGCACCTCAACTGGGGGGGGGGGTCTGCCCCTTTTTCACCATCCCTTGAGCTTTTCTCTCTCTCCATCTTTTATTCCAAACACTTCTCTGCTTGTTATCATTTTTTTTCTGGATGCTTCTTTGCTATTTCTGGTCTTCTCTAACCTGCTCCTGCCTTTTCTTTCCCTCCTCCTCCTCCTCCTCCCTCCTCCTCCCTAAATAGCACAAACCACTTGTGACTGGCACTCGGCTGCCAGCGTTACCTGTTTGTTTCTGGGAGGAGAAGAGTGAACATGAAGGGTTTGCACCAGCAGATCCACTCATTACTGGGGAATGTTGCTGCTCCCCGGGGTGCTCAGAGCCCTTCCAAGGTGCGGGTTGTGAGGAACAACGAGGTTGTGCTGAAGGAACAACAGCCAAGCTGGGATCTGCTGCCCTGCCCCTCAAATCCCAGCAGTTTCCTGGTTATCTGTGTCCCAGTTATCCCTTGGAAAAACTGGCTTCAAAGCCCCAGTGGTGCAGTGGATCCGTGCAGGAGGTGGGATGAGGATGTGGAGCAGCTCCTTTGATCTCGGGGAGGTTTTGAGTCGACACCGGGCACGTGACGGGGCTTCAGAACCTCGCAGCTCCTTCCCTGCTGCTCTCCCAGAAGAGCTCCTTCCCTGCTGCTCTCCCAGAAGAGCTCCTTCCCTGCTGCTCTCCCACAAGAGCTCTCCCAGCACCCCTGAGTTCAGCCCAGCAGGGTTTGTGTCGGGCAGCTCCTCCAGATAAAGGCTCTGCACGTGAATTCCGTAGGGTCCGACCCACCCCGGGCAGATCCGGGCTCTCCTTTCTCTTTGGAGCTGCTGCTCCATCCTCTCACCTCCCCAAAAAAAGCCACGCTGGGACTGCCTGACAAGCAGCCTGGCTTTAATCTCTAAGCTGCTTTTGCCTGATTACCAGGCTCTGAGAGATGAAACCCTGGCCTCGGGTTTGTCACCCCTTGTTCTGGAGGTGCCACTCAGCACCTTCCCTCCCTCAGGCTCTGGGGACACAAAATGCAGCTGTTTCAGCTGTTTGTTCAGCTCAAGGCACTGAAAAGATTAGGAAAATCCCCTTTTTTTTTTATGGTTGGAGTGATTTTATTATTTATTATTTTATTCTGGATTGGTGATATTAAATCTGAAATAAATAAATATTAAATTTCAAACCAGTTTTGAAAGGAAGGGCAAGGAGGGGACTCACAACAGACCCAGGAAGCTGAGACAAAACAGAGAGGGGATAAATTCTGCTGGATTCATGAGGATATTTAACAACAAACCCCAACATGTTTTGTCCTTTGCAGACTCTCCAGCTTCAGAATGCAGTGGTACAAGAGCTGCTCACCAGGACACCAGCAGGGTCAGCCCATCTAATACAATTTGAGACTTAAAACCGCCTACTAACTCCTCTGTATGTATGTAGAATGGATTAGAAAACTTTAAAACCCTGTGTATCTTCGCCCAAGATACTTGAAAGTATTCCACATTTCTTGTAAAGAGAAGACAGCACTTTGTTCTGCTTCAGCCCAGATGGAAGCTTAAATTTTTATTTTTTTTTTTTTTTTTTTTTTAGTTCTAGCTTTTTTTAGCTTGGTTCTTTTTTTAAAAAAAACAACAAACAACAAACTGCATATTAATCTGTCCTTAATAAAGCATTATTGAAATTTTGATACTTCTTTGTAATGGAAGGTATCTTAAATTATCTCTGAAAGTAGCTGAGGGATTTTTGGGATAAGCTTATTGTGATGCCACTGGGGGAATGATGACTGTTCATAATGTTGTACAGCGTGGCCTTGGGTATAAATGATGTACAATTATATATGAATTTATGCTCTTGTACCATCCTGTTTGTGGTTTTACTTGCAGCACATTCGGGAAGGGGGGGGGGGAGGGAAAAAGCATCTTGTTGCTTTTATTTTGGAATTAATTACAGATTATCAGTCCCTGTTTACATCAGAGCTCGTCTCTGGCCCACGGAAAAACACGAAGAGTGAGGTATAAAGGATTAAACTGGCATCAAACTTGATGGGAGAGGGAGCAAACTTTAGTTTTGTGTGATTTGTGGGTTGTTCATTAGTCCCTGGAAGGGTTGGGTGCAGGCTGAGGGTGTTCACGGCCCCACTGGGCACCACCAGCAGCTGGCACTGGTGTCAGGGAAAAGGGGGTCAGGCTGCCCCAGTAACACCAGTGCCAGCCCTGCCTGGCTGGGCATTCCAACCCCATGACAATGCAGTCAAATAACCTGGAGCAGAGCTGAGTCTTTAAATAATTCCATTTAATCAGACTAAGTGTCACCTTCCCCCAACGTGCTCTCTCCCGCAGGAGTTACAGTGCACGCGGAAGCCAGAGGGGAAGCTGAGTCCTAAAGCCAGCCCCAGCCCCGGGCTCAGGGGGGTGATCCAGCCTAGCAGCACTAATCCCTGCTCCCCCACTGCCTCGGGAACACCCTCCTGGAACGTGGTGCTGACACCCCTGGGAGCAGTGCAGGAAGTGCCTCGCTGGGTGAGACCCCCCGAGGGAGGGACAGAGCCGGGGCTGCCCCTCTGCACAGCCCCCCCACAGCCCCCCCTGAGCTCACCCAGCTGGTGGGAAAGGGAGGGAAGAGGCTAAAACCAGCAGCACTGACCCCACTGCCCTTTATTTCAGGGGAGGGTCTGCACCCTGGCCAGGAGCTCCGGCCTCAGGGGGCTCCGGGGCTGCTCCTCTGCCGCGGCCTCGATGTCTGCCATGACTGCTGCGTCCCAGCACAGGCTCAGGAGGGCCGAGGGCACCTGCCACGGGAGAGGCACGTTAGGGAGCCACAAAATCATGGAATACTTCAGGCTGGAAGGCACCTTAAAGCTCAGCTTCTTCCACCCCCCCACCGTGGGCAGGGACACCTTCTGCTGTCCCAGCTTGCTCCAGCCTGACCTTGGCCACTTCCAGGGATGGAGCATCCACAGTTTCCCTGGGCTTGTAACACTCTGTGTACATTCCCAGAGCTGGGAAAACTTCAGCTAAAAAGGACAAGGGTGGATTTCTGTGAGCAGCTCCTTCTGGGAGACGCTGCTCTGGGCTTTCCGTTCACACCCTGGCCTTGCCTGTGCTGCCTTCCCTCTTTTCCCAGGGTGGATGCTCAGCCTCTGGCAGAGCTGCTGGCAACTCCTGCAGCTGCCTTTGCTCCAGGAGGGAGATCCCTGCAGTTCCCTCCAGACTTTGAAGCCTCCAAGCAGTTTCTTGTTTGCTTGTGCTTAAAATGAGGGGCCAGAGCACAACTTGGGGCTCTGAAAGCTGAAGACACAGAAACTTCCCCCCAGGCTCCGAGACTGTGATGGAAGGGGCTGAAGTTCCCTCTAAAAGCAGCTCAGGGATTTTGGAACAAGCTTAGGGGGGAACTCTGAACACCTCAGGACCCTGGGGAAGGCACCAGCTCAGTGTTTTTTTCACTCACCAGCCCACACTCATTGAAGGCCAAGTTCTCATCAGTCAGTTTGACCCCTCCAGGTCCCAGGAGCTCAAAGGGCAGCCAGTCATCTCTGAGTGCTTCCCTCACAAAGCTGTAGAGCACAGACACTGCTTCCCGGGCATAAAAAGTCCCTGCCATGAGAAAAACGAGGTGAGGGAGTCCGGCCTTTCCCAAAAATCCAACCTTTTGGTGGCCCCTTTCGTGGGGCTCTGACTTTCTCAACTACTTCAGTGCCACACAGCCAGGCTGACTGAACTGGAAAGGCCTCAAAGCAGAGTGCCCAGAGGAAGTTATTCAATCATTGCAAGCCCCTGCCAGGCTGTGACAAAGAGCTGGGAAAGCCTGAAGTGATTTCCAGAGTTCTGCTGGAAGATTGGAAGAGGATTTGTGCTGTTGTACAACCTCGTGCTGGTTCCTGTGACACACTGGTCTAATGAGTCCAGCTTGTTCCCAGAGGTTTTGGGAAGAGGAGGCTTTTTAATGAATGATGCTTTGGGATTCTTTCCACCCTAAAATCCCAACCCTGAGCAGGTGATGGAGATGGGAATTCTTGGAGAAACATCCCGCTCTGGTTTGGTGTTTTATTCCACGAGCTGTGTTAATATTCAGTTTTTTATCCCACAGGCACCCTCAGGAGGTGCCCGAAGAAAGGGTGAGGAGCCTTTTCCTTACCTTGGAGGATGTATCCGTCGGGAAAGCGCACCCGGAGCAGGGTGTAGTTGTACTTCCTCATCTCCCTCTGCTCCTCCTTCTCCCTCATGGCTCTTGTCCTCAGCATGGACGCCTTCTCCACCGCCTCTGTCCTGCGGGGAGAGACCCTTTCAGGCACCAGGGACAGGGACAAACCGGGATAACAGGGACTGGCTGGCACCCCCCGGCCCCTCCTGCTGCTCCAGGCCCTCAGGAGAGGGACAAACCCCCTCTGGCATCCCCTGGCCTTTCCTCACAGTCCAGTTCCTCAGGATAAACCCTTCCAGGCAGGAAGGAGAGGGACAAACCCCCGGCTGGCACCCCCTGAACCCTCCTGCTGCTTCAGCCCCTCAGGAGAAGGACAACACCTGACTGGCATTCTCTGACCCCTCGTGCTGCTCCAGGCCCTCAGGACAAACCCTTCCAGGCAGGAAGGAGAGGGACAAACCCTGGCTGACATCCCCTGTCCCCTCGTGCTGCTCCAGCCCCTCAGGACAAACCATTTCAGACCCTCAGGAGAGGGACAAAGCCTGGCTGGCATCCCCTGGCCCTTCCTCCTGCTCCAGCCCCTCAGGAGAAGGACAACACCTGACTGGCATCACCTGGCCATTCCTGCTGCTCCAGC
>NW_024103483.1:0-34689 GCF_003945595.2 Pipra filicauda | reverse complement strand
CCACCCGCCCCTCCCAAGTCCCTCCCCCCTTCCCGGGACCCCCTCCGGAGGAGGAGGCCCCTCCCCAACTCCCCCCGGCCCCCCCAGCCCAAGGGGTCGCTCTCGGCAATGGACGCCGCGAGCTCTGCACATCTGCGGCTCTAGTGCCGAGAGCGAACCCGCCCCCTTTGCCCCCCGCCCGCGGAGCCCCCCGTGTGATGTCGGGACGGGCCGGAGCCCCGGCGGTGTCGGGCGGTGCTTGTGAACTGCAGGGGGGACCCGCCGAGCGGGACCGGCCCCGTGGAAAGGGGGATCCAGGGGGGGCGCCGGCTCCGGCCCTCGCGGCTTTATTAAACCCGGCGCCCCCAAGCCCGCGGCTGCGGGGACACGGCCCGGGGGACAGGGGGACGGACGGCACGGCCGGGGGGAGCAAGGACGGAGCGAGGGACGGGGGGGGTCGGGCTGTGCAGAGGAGCAGCGAGGGGGGAGAAGGGGCAGGCAGGGGGGGCCGGGGACAGGTGGGGGGGCCGGGCTGTGCAGGAGGGCAGCGACAGCGGCCGGGGGGAGGCGGCGTGCGGGGACGGGCAGGGCGGACGGGCGGGAAGGAGGGCAGGGCGTGTCGGGGTGTGCAGCAGGGGCCGGAGGGGGAGCGGGGCCAGGCCGGCTGGGCCAGGCCGGCTGGGGGACCAGGGAGGGCGGAGGGGGTCGGGCTGCCCCTGCGGGGCAGGGAGGGGGCGCCGGGCACGAGCGGGTTGGGGAGGGTGGGGAGGGCGGAGGGGGGGGTGGGAGGGAGGGGGGGGTTTGGGGGGGGGAGGGTGTGGGGGGTAGGGGGGGGAGGAGGAGGGGACGAAGGACGGGACAAAGAAAGAAAGAAAAGGGAAAAGCAAAAGCAAAGAAAAAGAGCCGCGGCAGCGAGAGGCTCCCGCGGCGCTGCTGCCTCCCCGCGCACTGCCCGAGCAAATGGCTGGGGGGGCGAGTTCCGGCGCTTAAATACCCCCGCCCCGACCCGCCCCCTGCCCGTCCCCGCCCCGCGCACCTGGACGGGCCCCGCCTCGCACACCTGTGCGGGCCCCGCTCCGCCCCGGACCCGCCCCGGACCCGCCCCGCCCGCGGGGTTTAAAGCCGGCAGAGCCGCGGTCGCCCCGCGTTTGTGGAAGAAGCTCGTACCGGGATGCTGCGGGAGCGATCGGCGCTCGGGGCCGGAGTCCCGGCCCGGCGGCTGCTCCCGGCGCTGCGCCGAGCTCGGGGCGCTGAGCGGGGACGGCACCGGCACCGGAGGACCGAGGCTGGCTTGGAGCTGCGATGGGGTTCGGCAGCGGTACGGGGATTGGCATCGCCGGACTCGCTGCGGGGTGGGCGCTGGGGCCGAGCTCGGCAGGGCAGTTCGGGCCGGGGCTCTGCCGGGGCCCGGCTGGGGGAGAACGGCGGCGTTTTCCTCGTACAGACGCGGAACCCGGGCCGGGACCGGCCGGGGTGCGGGGACACGCCGGGACGGCCCCGGGACCCCCCGATCCCGCCGGGCCCGCAGCGCCGCCCGCACCCCCCGCGGGATCGGAGCTCCTCCCTCTCGGGCACCCCCGAGGCCACCGCAACCCCCCCCACGGCCCCAGGAGGTTCCCGCCCGCAGGGCCCCCCGGGAACGAGGGGTCTGGGGCCCGCCGGGGCTCCGGCCACGGTCCCGCTCCGGCCGCGGGGAGCCGGGGCCTTGCCGGGGCAGGGAAGAACGGGGGCGGCCGCTCCCTCGTTCCTCCCGTGCTCCGGGACCCCGAGCAGAGCTGCCCGTCTGTCCCCGTGTCCCTGTGTCTGTCCACAGGCGGCCCCAGGAGCTGGCGCTGACCGTGCCGGAATTTCGGGAATTGCCGACAGCAGTTCTTTGCCCTGCCATCCAGAAGGTGCGGCTCATCTGACACCTGCCAGGTGAGACCTGAGGCTCTCCTTCCTCTCCCCCGCTTCCTCGGCAACTCACACCCTCCCGAGGCAAACCCTCAGCTTTTTAAAAATCCCCCATCTTTATTTGCAGACCGGGAAGGTCCTGCCTGGGAGGGAAACGGCTACAGCAGAGGAAACCAAGAAACGCTCCAACCGGACGCTGCCGCGCGAGTCAAAGGAGGGAAGAACCGCAGGCAAATACAGTCAGGAAATCCGCTTTTATTAAATCTCTGCAGCATTAAACCCCCCCTTCCCAGCCACGGGCCGGAGGGAGCGCGGCCGGCTGGGCTGTGCCCGGCTGGGGACGGGCACCAATTCATCGCTGCCCTGCTCAGGGAGGTTTTCCGGCCCTGTCCGGGATTCACCCAACGGCTGCAAAGGTGCTCGTGTGACGTCCGAGCTCATTTCCAAGGATAAAGGAGCCAACCGAGTCGGGAGGGATCCCTCGCTCCGAGGCAAAGGCGTCGGTCGAGTGTCGCCGCCTGGTCCCGCCTGCGGGGGTCGTCTCCTCCAGGTGAGTCTTCGGATCCCAAAATGCCGGGGGGGGGGGCTCAGGTCGGGGCCGCTTTTCGGGCCCGGAGTTGGACGGAGCCCTCGGCGGCTCCCGCTTCCCGCCAGGAACGTTCTCGGGGCTCCCTGGGCAGTCCCAGCTGGGCAGGGAACGCGGGCCGGGAGGAAGCCGGAGCGACAGAGAGTGACCCAGCCCTGCTTGGGCTTCCTATTGCCGGGGGATGGAGGAGCTGTGCCCTGCACTGCCCTTCCTATTGCCGGGGGATGGAGGAGCTGTGCCCTGCACTGCCCTGCCGGGGCTCCCGGCGCTCCGGAGCGTCCGGAGCTCAGGCAATCCCGTCCGCAGCCGCAGGACTCCCAGCACAGCTCCTGGCAGCAGGGATGGAGCAGCCCCGGGCCAGCGCTTCCATCGGGCACAAGATGGATTTGTCTCCCGCAGGGCTCGTCCGCCAAACGCACATCCCAGGGGGGGGAACCAGCCACGGGCACCGGGGTGGGCACGGGGAAAGGGCTGCCCTCGGCTCCTCAGCCGGGGGCTGCTCTGAACGGGCACCCTGAGATGCCTCACCCTGGACACGCCCCAGCGACAGCCCCAAAGGACCCAAAGAATCCAGCCGGCACCCGGCAGCGTCGGCACGGCGGGGCTGCAGAGCAGCGCGGGCAGCCATTCCCAGGGCCCACCTCCCAGAGCTGTCCCGCGCCCCCCACGGGTGTCCCGCCCGCCCCAAATCCCTGCCCTTCCAGCCGGAGGCCAGCAGCCAGCAGCAGCCTTAAAGCCAGGGCAATGTGCCCTCAGCGGCACTAAATCCCGAGCAAGAGCCCTCGGAGATGCCTGAAAAGAAAAGGGGGTGCTTGGAGAAAGTTGGGCTTGGATGCAATTCGCAGTTTTTCGGGGACCCAACCGCACCTGCAGAACCCGTGGACAGCTTGAACAGGTGGGTCAGAGCCGAGGTGCCCTGAAGGCAGGGCTGTGCATCCCTTTCCTCGGGGAAAAGAACTCCCCGGGGCCGCTCCCGAGGCTCCGAAGGGACAGCGGCTTCCCGCCCGGAGAGACGTCCTCGCCCGTGCTCAGGGGCTGCCTCGCCCCGGGCCGGGAGCGCGTCCGGCCCCCGCCTTCTCCTGGGCCAACACATCCCCTGGAGCCCGGCCCGGGGCGGAAAAGCGGCCGAATTCCAGCGAACTCGCTCAAGTCCCCCCAGGGACACCAGCGGGGCTGGGGGAGGAGGGTTATAAACAGCAAAGTCTGTGGAATATCAACCTGTCCTTGTCCCGATCCCGCTGAGCAAACCTGGAACCGTGGCTGCTTCCTGGCAAACCTGGCGTTAGAGCGGCAGCTCTGCGGGGGAAGATCCGGGCTCCAGGAGGCACTGGGAGGCTGTTCCAGCAGGAATTCGGCATGGAATTGCGGGCTGTAGGTAGAATTCCTCCAAACCTGCAAAGCTGAGACCGGAACCCAAACCTGGGCCCCCTGCAGAGAACAATCTTTGTGCTGCCGTGTCGGCCAAAGCCGCTGCCCAACAATCCCCTCGTTTGACTTTCTAGGTGAATTGTGCACAAGCCACTCCCCCATTCCCTATCCAGGCTGGGAGTGCTCGTGCCCTTGGCACAGTTGGCTCTGGCTGGGCAGGAACTGAGAGCAGGACACGGGATAGAGCAGATCAGCTGCCCAGGGAACGTCCAGGAGATGAAGCTACGGGATCCTCATTCCAATCAAGGGAACACATTCTGTCTCTGGCAGGAGCCGGGAGCCAAAGCAGATCCCGCCTGGCCAGGCTGGGGGGCAGCAGTTGGATCCACTCTGGGGGAAAGCCCCTGTGCCTGCCAGGAGCTCTGACTCTGTTTGTCCTGCCAGCTCTGACCAGTGTCAGGGCCCCTGGGAGGGATTCAGAATCCAAGGAAACCCCAAATCCTACTGAGGGACTCAATCAAAGGAAGAAAGCCATTCTTGTCATAAAAAGCTTAAAAAGCTGTTAAAAGTTCTAGGACAGCAATACTGGGATTCCCAGGAAACTTAGTAGTGCTCTTGGTTCCATTTCAGTGTATCTTTAGTCCGTCAATGAGCAGCTTGGAGAATCCCCTGGGATTTGGAGGCTGAGCAGGGTTTGCTTTGGATTGCCTGGCACCTCTGGCCCCAGCTGGTGCAAACACAACTTGGGCCAATGTGGTTAAACACACTTTCCTACAAAAACAGTTGCTATATCCCCTAGAAATTGCCCTAAGTCTGCAGATAAAACCTTCATCTCTGTCCCTCCTCAGTTTTCCCAGCTGGGAGCTGCAAGGAGGCTGTAAATTGAAAGGCAGAAAGAGAAGGTCTGTCAGCAAAAGGCACAAAGAAGGGGACAGGTTTCAGAAAACATTTCTGCAATCTAATGAATAACTATTTCCAGTTTCCCAGGGAGAACAGGAACTCACAGCCACCAAGGCCTGACAGTCCCCTGCAGCCAGAGCTCAGCACACACCCAGAGAGGCAATTCCAGCATCTAAAAGAAAAAAAGAAGAAAAAAGTGACTTATTTTGTTTTAAAGTTACATTAAGTTGTTCCAAGCAAAGCAAGCCTTGCTCTGGTTTCAGTTGGGTGAACAGGGAGCGCTGGGCACAGGGCACGTCATTAATGCCCAGGGGATGGGGCTTTGTGGGGGAGGGAAGAGCAGCTGATGGAGTTGCCCAGTCCAATTCCTGCCCAAGGCCTGACTGGCCCAGGACAAACCCTCTGGCAGGCAGTGGGTTTGTTCCCTCTCATGGTCAGTGCCCAGTGTGTCCCTGTGGGCAGTGCCAGGCTGGGGACAGGCACACGAAGCATGACTTCATGCTGCTTCCTTAACAGGAGCACATCAAACTCATCGAAGCCAGAGAGGAAATTACAAACAAACAAACAAACAAACAAACAAACAAAAGACCCAAAAAGATGCTTTGCACTGATACACTCTCTGGTTGATCATTCCAAAGAAAATTCTCCACAGATCAGAAGCAAGTACCAATACTTTGTCCTCTGTTGAAAATTAATGACTTGAGGGGCTGGACATGTCCAGTGAGGGTTCAGGGGTCTGGTGGGTCCTTTATGGCTGATCCTGACCGGCCCAGGCCAAACCCAACCACCCCCATGGCTGCTCCATCCCAAACCTGGGGGCAACATTCAGACAGTTTGGAAACACTCCCCTTCCCTGCTACTCCGTCCTTCCTTACACATCCAGTGCCCAGGGAGCAAATGCCAACAGCAGGAGGAGAGAAAGGTGTCCCTCTGACTTACCCCACCCCACGGGCAGCACCAGGAGCCCCCAGCCCGGCCGGCGGGGCTGCAGCCTCTTGCCTTTGGCTGCTCCCAGCCCAGGGCACTTGGCAGAGCTGGGCTGGATCAGGGCTTTGGCCTGGCCTGGAAGAGAGGAGAACAAGGCAATTAAGGGCACTGGGCAAGTCAAAGGCTCCTGCCCTTCACCCTTCTCTTCAATTGCTCACTAGAGAGTTTTAGCCAAGAAAATCCAAGGGGGACACCAAATAAAATGAGACCTTCTCCAGCATTTTCATTCCTCTCTACTTCAGGCATTAAAAGGAGGCTCATCTTTCTTACTACATTCCTTGCCCCATTTGAACAGAACCCTTTTCATTCCAAACCCCCCTTGGGAGTCAGTCAATCCTCTGCCATTGGACTTTGGGCAAAGGAAGAGACACCTGGGATGCTGGAGCCCAGGAAAGGAGGGAGAGGAAGCTGACAGGGAGAGGTTTCAAGGCACTCCAGAACTCAGAAATGTGTTCATGCATTGCCAGCCCACCCCCATTCTGTGCCACCCACCTGAGCTGGGCAGGTGAGGCCAAGGCTCCCCTTCCTGCTGCCAGTCACTGTCCCAGCACACGGATCCCTGTGCTGGGCAGCACTTGGAAAAACCTGGGAAAGGCAAAAGGAAAATGGCACTGCCTGTCAGAAAACATGTCTGTTAACAAACCTTCTGGACAAATTTCATCCCATGCCTCTGCTCCAATAAACCCAGGGCAGGCAGGTCTGTCCAGCCCAGGGAGAACAGGAAGGAGAACTGCAGGAACACAGGCAGGCACAGGCAGCTCTTGGCACTTCTTCCCTGCAGACCTCTCTGCACTTGGGGCTCTTGGCACTTCATTTATAAAGAGTGGGGGGACAGCAGCCCAGGAATGCCCCTCAAAAACAGGGGCCTGGGCAGCTGGAGATTAGAGGAGGGGAGTTGTGAGGGGAGACACAGAGAGAGAACAGGAACAGGGGTTGTTTGGGAACAGGCTGTGTGTCCAGCACAGATGGGAACTGGAAACACGGGAGGCTGGAGGAATGCAGGGGGGGAGCACGGGCCTGCCTTGGATGGATCCTTTTTCCCTTTGCTCAGGGGCCTCAACTCCACCCTCTCTGAGAGCAGCAGGGAACTGCTGCAGGGGAAGAGTTCATTTAGGCACAAGGCAGTGATGCAGCCACTGGGGCAGGGGAAGAGGGGAGAGGAACTGACACAAAAATGACACAATCACCACTGAAAGGGACTTTATTGAGCTGCAACACAAACACATTCACAGCAGGCCAGGGCAAGAGGTGCCCACAGGACCACCAACACAGCAGCTGGGCTGGCAGGAACACCATCTTAACAAGTTATGGAGCCAGGGGCTCACAGTTGGGATCCATCCTAAAAGATGCACTCAGGCATCAGGGCCAAGTCCTGCCCAGTCACTGCACACAGTTCAGCCCCAGCAGCAGTGGGACTTTCTGCCTCTCCCTCCAATATTATTTGGGATCCAACAGCTCAGTGCTGTAGAATTTTAGCTCCATAAATGTTTTACACAGTTGAGCTTCACAAGAACTGGTGCATTTTTGAATATTCCTGTCTCTTCCAGGGCTGCACTTGCAGGATCCTTTGGGCCTGGTGTTTTGCTGACAGGCAGGGCACTCCAGGAAACAACTCCTCACCTGTCATGGAATAACAGGAACAGCTTAAACAAACACAGTCCAACACGTGGGATACAGATTTTGGGGATACAAAAGGAAATGAGCAAGGCAGAACTGTGGCTCAGCAGAAATCCCTCCCCACGACCCCCTCCCGCTCCCCCCCAGCCCACACGGCAGCCCCGGGGCAGCCGATCCCGCAGGCTCCAGCACTGGGACAATTCCTGCGGGTGCCTCCACCCCAGGGGAGGCTGCGGGGCGGCTCCAAGGGGGTCCTGCTGGCCAGGCTCTGCCCAACCAAGCCGGCTTTAGGCCAGGCCTGGCACTGTGGGGAGGTGGGCACGGGCAGGTTCTCGGGAGCTCCCCGTTGGCCACCCCTGGAGCGCTGGGCAGGCGCCCCGGCGGGGCCAAGGGTGGAGGGCACGGAACAGCTGCACACACCTTGGCTGCCTTGGCCCAGCACACACTCACTGCACCTGCAGCCTTTAAACAACTTCTTCTCGTTGATCCCAGAGTCAACAACTGCATATTGTTCATAAAATCAGTACAATAATTACTGTGAGCAGTGAATGGATGAAAGTGTTCAAAAACTTTGTAGCAGGTGGTGAGAATCCTGTAAATATGTCCCACCAGTGGTGAGCAGTGACTTGTTCTACCTGATGCCCAAAGGCCATTAATTGACCCCTGTAATTACTGTTTGTATTTGGTGATCAAGTCAAGTCTTATTTCAAATTTGCAGGGCAATAATTTGCACTTACATACAAAAATCCCTGGTTTACTTACAGTGAAGGGTCTTATTTTTCCAGCACGATATCGGTTGGTGCACTGCAGCAATTCAGGAAACAAAATCCAGTTAATTTTTGCAATCCAGGATGTGAATACAGCCCTCCAGATCAGTTCATTGGTACTCATTAAGTCCTTCTGTGCCTCATTTCTTTGTATTACAATATACACACCATGGCATGTGCACTCAGCCCAGTTCATAAGTTACTGGTGTTCCCCTGTGCACAACAATTACATCTTGGGGAACCATCAGAGAGCTGCCCAAACTCCCCATCACATTCTGGAGTGAAGGGTGGGGGGTAAATACAGTGGGCATCCCTTGTGCTCCTAAATTCAGCACTCAGGATACACCTGGCCCAGCTCTTTGCCATTGGTTACCAAACAATTCCATGTCTCCACTGTCTACAAATCCAATACCAGCTCCCGTTCCTCCCAGTCCCGTGTCCCCCCAGCCTCGCTGCCTGGGGCAAGATGGGAGCACTGGAAGAAGAGTGGGGAAAGGAATTCTATTATCCTGATGATGTTGGGCTGCAGGACACAGGCAGCAGGTACCCAACAGTTGGACCAATATTCGCCTCGGGAGGATGATGCCAAACTGTGCCATCCCCTGCCCCAGCTGATCCCTTTGCTCTTTTGGCAGCACTTCCCCAGAACAGCCCCGCAGGCAGAGCCCAGGGGACGGCCCTGCTGCTGTGACACTGGGGCTGGGACTGGCACCGCTCACACAGGGGGACAAGGATGCCAGGGAGACCCCCCGGACCCAGCACCGTAAGGGAAACTACAGCACTGCATGGCAACAGTGCTCCCAGCCCCTGGAATCACATCCATCCCATCCCACTGAGGGCACCAACAGCCGCCCGCACAATGAGCCCGACAGACCCCGGCCCTGCCAGAGAGTCCCCCCGGGCACAAAGGGAGACTGACCCCTGGGCAAGGGCCATTTGCTTCCCAGGTCACCTTGTCCTGGGGTCCTGGTTTGGAGCTGCTTTTCCATCTCCATCCAAATCAAACCAAGGCACCCGACCCAGGCACCTTTCCCAGGGAACTGCCCGGGCCAACAGCATCGCCCAGAGGGACCACAAGGGCTCTGAGGATGGCCAGGATCCACAGTTTCTGTAAGATATCAAGCTACAACATGGCAATATCATTCCCTCCACTAACATTTATTCACAGGAACATATTCCCATTTTCCTTGTCTGCATTTAATCACTAATTCCATGATGGTGTCAGCTGGGAGCCAAGTAGCCAAACCACTGCCAACTGACCCCAAATCCCTACAAACCTGACACTGCCCTCGTTCTTCCTGTTTCATTCCCACAGGTACAGTGTCTCACTCAGTACATGGACTACTTTTGCCTCCCCCCTTTGTGACTTCAAACTCCCTCTGGCACGGGTTATAAGCTCCTGCTTTCCAAAAGTGCTTCCCACTGACAGATGTGGCTGACCCAGCAGGGAGCCAGGCATGCTCCCTCTTCTCCCAGCACTTGCTCTGGGGCTTTTCCCCATTTCCCCAGTGATTTGTGCTCACTGTCCAGGGGATCTACACTTGTTGCTTCAACCACAGGGCCGGTGGCAACTCCCTCCCGAGGCCTCGCTCCTGCCCCGCCCCCTGCTCTGGCTCTGGCTTGGATACACCATCTCCATTCCATGGTGCTGCCTTCCTGAGCAGGGCCTGGCCTGGGCACCCTGGAGGAGCTTTGTACCCAAGGCCTTAGGGGGATTTCAGGCCCTCTTATCATTTGTTAAGTTCCCACTAAAGCCCAAGAACATACTCAGAGCCGCTTCTCCAACAGGGTCCATCTTGGGCTGGCTTCCAGTAACTTCCTGTTCCCAAATCCTAAGGGCACTTCCTTCCTACCTGTAACAGTTCATTAGGATACATGCCCGGAATAAAGACAAGGGCCACAAACATTCAAACACACAAAATATCTTTATTGCAGTGAGAATAATAATAATAATAAACTTAGCAAAGAGAATCAAAAGTCAAAAAAGGATACAAATGAACTACCTTATTGTGTGGCACTAAAACAAATACTAAGAACAGCATTCAATACAGTATAATATTAACTAGTAAAAAGGGAGTTTAAAGGGATACCAAAAAGGATCTTAACACAATATTATGGATAACTATTAACACGATATCTGGTTAGTAAAAGGGGAAATTAAAGGGAAAATATTATGAATACTAAATAAAGGGTATTAAAGGAACACTAAAGGATATTTAAAGTCTTCTTTCTCTGTTGCCTCCCATCACTACACTGTGCCCACCCCCCCAGCCAGGCAGGGCTGTCAGGATCTGCAGCAGCTGGTCGGTGCCCATCCCTTAGCGGGCGTCCCCGCGGAGCAACACAGGCTCGGTGGCAGGATGAGGATCGCTCAGCTCAGCAGTCCTGACAGCCCATTTTATCAGCTCCACATTACACCACGTAGGGCCAGGACGCAGTGTAAGGGGAGGCCTGAATGGCAGCCAAACACCGCCCGATCATGCCCTGATGGCAACAGTCTGGGCCTGCCCTACTTGTAGGGCAAGGGGCCAGCCACCCCTGCCCACATCATCTTCCTCTCACCAGCATCTTTCTCACCCCGAGGTTTGACCTCTCCCATTGTGTTTCAAGGGTAGATGTACCTACCTTGCAATATGTAGCAGAACCAAGGAAGAACTCAGCTCTGATCACAGGGGATGTCAGGCTGACTTGCTGAAAAGCACAATGGACCTTACAATTAGCTTGTGCCATCAAGTTACATTGTACCACACTCCAGCTGGTTTCACATCCTAATAGGATTTCTTTCTCACGCCTCTATGCTCCATTGATCATCTAATTCAAAAGTACCCCCATTACATGACCCTACTTCTGCCAGAGGCTCCAATTGGCATCGTTAGCACTGGCAGGAACCTTCAGTTCCCCCTCTCTGGCTCGTATTGGCCACAGGTCTGGAGCCTGTTGAAGTGCTCCCTGAGCTGTTTCCAACCCTCCCTGCTGCTCATTTCCCAATCAAACTCACACTTCTGCCCTGGGACTTTATGGCCCAGGCCAAGGATTGGTCCCAAAGGAGGACCTTGTTGTCACCAAAAGCCAAACAAACCAATAAACTGCTGGGCTTCCACCTTGCTCTGGGGGTGACCAAGCCTGAAGTCTCCTGCCTAGTCCTGGGCAATACTTCCTGGGGACCACAGCACCACTGAGTTCCTAAAAATATCACAGGTTGGGCAGGTCTTGAGTTTTGTCTGGATTAACTCCCCCCCTTCCTTTCCATGTGCTGCACTACTCACTCTAATGGTGCTTGTACTCCCTGAACCATTCCCTCACCCATCCAACCATCCCTTGTCCCCTCTCTGACAAGGACAGGGGGTCCAGGTGTTCTGCCACGCTCCCAGGGCAGAGAGTGGGACTGTGGAGCCACCCTCGAGGGGGGAAACGTGCCCTGCCTGCCCTGCCCAGGGAAAGGGAACTGCCCCCAGTGTTCCCCAGCACAAGGCACCCTTGGAAATATCCACTGCAATGGGACACTCAGGGACAGCAACAAGCACTGCACGAGGCTGCTCTGGCACAGGACCAATTTTAAGCTCAGCTTTTCTCTGGACCACTTCACTTTGTTTCCCACCTCATCCTGCAGTCAGAACTTGCTGTCCTTGCAACTTTTTAGGGTGACCATAAATTAAAGAGGCCTCTGCTCCAGCACCCACAAGGGCCTGAACCATCTGACAGGATCCATTTTTCCAGGGAATTCAAAGCTCCACCTGAGGACCACAGTCTTTTCTCACCCATCCTTGTGCTGCAGCTTGGTCTCCATCTCACTCTGCTTTCAGTTCTCTCCATGGTTGAACACTGGCAGCCCTGGCCCTGGGCGGAGCTCGGCATCCTGATCCCATCCCTCCTGGCCCCGGAACCGCTGGCTCAGCAATGGGGGGCCCTCCATTGCCAAGGGCACGGTCCTGTCAGGGCTCACGGGGGGAGCAGGAGGTCGAAGGCTCCATCCCTGCTGCTACAACCTTCCACCACTACAGCCAACAGAGGAGCCTCTCCAGCCCTGCCTCCCAAGGCATCCTGAACTAACCCATCCCAACTCCACAGGACAAACTGCTCCCTGTCTGCCCAGTCCAGTCTAATCCCAGAGGCTCCCAGATCATGCAGAAGAACTACTCAGGAGATC
The DNA here is from genome assembly GCF_003945595.2 of Pipra filicauda. Lineage (NCBI taxonomy): Eukaryota > Metazoa > Chordata > Aves > Passeriformes > Pipridae > Pipra > Pipra filicauda. The sequence goes on along the minus strand of NW_024103483.1, from coordinate 22,445 downwards.
AGAGACTCCAGTCCATCTCTTCCTAGCACAGGTTTGGGTGAGTCTGGCAAATAGACCAACTGAGGAATTACCCAATGTTTTCCCAGTTTAACCCCTGTCACACCCATCACCTTAACACTGCCAGCCCTTAATTCTTGTTCTATTGGGTTAAGGATTGAGGAAGTTGTACTGTGATACTCTCAGCAATGCCTGAATCCATTGCAGGGACCTTGCTTTGAGCTCCCCAGGGCCGGGCACCCCGAGGATCTCCCCGAATAATCCTTTCGGTGCGCGCTGGAGTCCTCGGGGTGCCCCAACCCGGGGGGCACCCACAGCACTGTCCCTACAGGGGGGCCCAATTTGGTCCTAAACTGCAGGGGGATCTTGCCTGTGTCCCAGACTGGTCCGGGGATCTGAGGCCCTTCCCGAGAAAATCTCGGTGCCGGCGTGAAGGGCCAGAGATCCCTTGGAGCCACGGGAGAGCAGGCACAGAGTCCCTCCTGGGGGGACAATTCTGCTGCCTCAACTCAGCTCTTCAAAGAAGCCTCTAACACTCAATTGGTGAGTTTTAGAAACCAAGCATTGCTTGCTTACAACACCCTGCCATGATCCCAGCCCGACGGGTGTCCTGGCAATCAGCTCCCAAAGGGCACACACAGAGCTATCTCCATTGAAGCTGATGGGAGGGGTCAGCATTACAGGAGGGTTCATTTTCCTTCCCTGCATTCCTGTTCCATACTCAGGGCATTCTTCTACACTTATCACCATACACACCTACCCTTACAAGGTTTCCAAGGGGCTTCACCGAGGGCCTTCCCAGCTCTGCTCTGTCTGGAGCCCTCAAAGTCCTCAGGGCCTGCCTGAGGAACCTCAACACAACTCACCTGCTTACACAGCAACTTGGTGCTGCTTGCCTGCTGCCTCACTTCCCTTCTTCCTTCTTTCTTCACCTCCCTTGCTTGGTCCCTTTCAATTCCTTGGCTCAGCTCTGTGCACTTTCCAGGTTACATCCCACTGCAAAAAGGATCAGCTCTTGTTACATCTCAACACTCAGACAGCATTCCCCCTTTTTCCTGAAACTCGACCACTAGGCCAGTGTCTCCTTATTTAAAGCAGAGTTTGACTCCTCAGTGACAACAACAGCTACAGCCCTGAATCCTAACACAGGCTGAGACACAAACACGGATGGGAACTCTGAAGGATCCACTTTGTCCTGCTCACCAACCAAAAGGAGCTTTCTGAACTCAAGAATAACAGACCCCAGGTCCTTTTATCTGCAACTTCAGCTGCTATAAATGTGACCCCCAAGACCTGGAAAGGCCCTTCCCACTTCACCTGCAGGGCTGGCAGTGCCACCACTGGACACGGACCCAGGGGCTGGGCAGGAACGGAGGGGCTGGGGCGTCCAATCCATCGGCCCAGGCGGCACCAGGAGTTCCTGCAGTTCCTGAGGGGAGAGCCTCAAGACAACAAAGGATTATGGAGATCATTTTAAAGTTCAATATGCATATTTCCTGGAATATGGGGAGTTTGACAAGGCCTACTGGTGCAACAAGGACACACTCAAGGCTATCTATTCAAAGGATCTACCAGCACTCAAAAGCTGTCACTGTCCTTGCAGGGGGAACGCAGCAAACTCTGTTTGTTAAGAGCCTCCAGGAGGATTTCCAGCTTTTTGGGTTCTCTTTTAACTATTTTTCCCATCACTGTAGCTGGGACTGTCACCTGCCCTACAGGGGGAACAGCCCACAAAGTTCACTTGCAGGGATGCCATTAACTCAAAGTCCCTTCTCAGGGGGGTCACTGCACACCTTGTCCTTTCTTTGCCCTCCCCACCAAAGATGCTTCCAACACTTCTGAGACATCTGGCAGACCCAGAGCTCTCCTCAGGGAATGCTTTAGCTGCTTAAAGACTGCCCTTGCACCATCTAGCCAAGGCAGAAAATGCTTACAGGCTGTTGGAAAAGTTGGCATAACAGTCTTACCACACATCCAGAGGGAGCAATCCAGAGTCAACCCCATCCTACCATTCCCAGCAAGGCACTTCATGGGCTGTCTGGGGCTCAGGGAGGAGTCAGGTGACTTCTTTTCTTCCTTCCTGCTTTCTGGATTTTCTCCTTCCAAAGCAAAGATTTCTTGGCTTTCCTTGCTCAAGCAGATGCAGCAAAGGCCATCTTTTCAATCCAATACTGGAAACTGCTCAAGGTTGTCATTCAAGGTGCTTCTCTCAGGTCCTGCACTCATCAATCATCTTGGCCATTGGTTCCTTGGCAGGTTCTTGCATTCACGTCCTACAAGCAAACCAGGATGAGCAAATTCAGCTGTTACTGCAACCAATCCAAGCTGGTATTCTGATTTTAAAGGATACTGGGTTGGCCTTACCCATATAGATCCCACATTAGGGGTAATACTTACAGGTTCTGCCCTCTTCCACTCTCCTGGAACACTCCACTGGCCCACACCACAGGAACAACTGCAGCTGCCACTTCAGTCGGGGCCTTGCTGCTGACAGGAGTTATTCCCTGCACAACAAGAGCTGCTGCTTTGACACATTTAGTTTCAGCAATTACAGTTTCAATATCCCCAGTTTTCCATTTCATTTCTGCCCCAACTTCTCCAACCAATCCCTTCCTAGCACAGGTTTGGGTGAGTTTGGCAAAGAGGGAAACTGAAGAAATCACCAATGTTTTCCCAGTTTAACCCCTGTCACACCAATCACCTGAACACTGCCAGTCCTTCATTCTCCCTCTATTGGGTTAAGGACTGAGGAAGTTGGACCTGTGTCTGACCAGGACACGTGCAAACCAAATGCTGGGGACTGGAACACACACCTGGCACTCCTGCAGCTCACCATTACATTCCAGAGAAAACAGCCAATTGGACCATCACTGCTCATTTCTTAATCCCAATCCCACACTTCCTTTGCAGTTGGAGCACCACTTTTATCACCCAATTACAGTCCATTAGAGAGCTCCATGTGTAGCAGGGACAGGGACCCCTGGGATACTCTCAGCAATGCCTGAATCCATGGCAGGGACCTTGCTTTGAGCTCCCCAGGGCCGGGCACCCCGAGGATCTCCCCGAAGAATCCTTTCGGTGCGCGCTGGAGTCCTCGGGGTGCCCCAACCCGGGGGGCACCCACAGCACTGTCCCTACAGGGGGCCAAATTTGGTCTCAAGCTTGCCATGGACAGCCCAAAAGGCATTTCAAGAGTCCTTCTTTGGAACCCACCAACGGGTACGGGGAGGAAGCCACAAGAAGGCCTCGTTTCTAAAGGCAGGGGGATCTTGCCTGTGTCCCAGACTGGTCCGGGGATCTGAGGCCCTTCCCGAGAAAATCTCGGTGCCGGCGTGAAGGGCCAGAGATCCCTTGGAGCCACGGGAGAGCAGGCACAGAGTCCCTCCTGGGGGGACAATTCTGCTGCCTCAACTCAGCTCTTCAAAGAAGCCTCTAAGAGTCAGCTGGTGAGTTTTAGAAGCCAGGTATTCCTTGCTTACAACACCCTGCCATGATCCCAGCCTGACGGGTGTCCTGGCAATCAGATCCCCAAGGGCACACACAGGTATCTCCACTGAAGCTGATAGGAGGGGTCAGCATTACCTGATGGTTCATTTTCTTTGCCTGCATTCCTATTTCCACATTCAGGACATTTTCTAAGACTTATTACCATATACACCTACCCTTACAAGGTTTCCAAGGGGCTTCACCGAGGGCCTTCCCAGCTCTGCTCTGTCTGGAGCCCTCAAAGTCCTCAGGGCCTGCCTTAGGAACCTCAACACAACTCACCTGCTTACACAGCAACTTGGTGCTGCTTGGCTAGTGCCTCACTTCCCTTCTTCCTTCTTTCTTCACCTCCCTTGCTTGGTCCCTTTCAATCCCTTGGCTCAGCTCTGTGCACTTTCCCGGTTACATCCCACTGCAAAAAGGATCAGCTCTTGTTACATCTCAACACTCAGACAGCATTCCCCCTTTTTTCCTGACACTGGGCCATCAGGCCAGTGTCTCATGATTTAAAGCAGAGTTTGACTCCTCAGTGACCACAGCAACTACAGCTCTGAATCCTAACACAGGCTGAGACACAAACACAGATGGGAACTCTGAAGGATCAACTTTGTCCTGCTCACCAACCAAAAGGAGCTTTCTGAACTCAAGAATAACAGACCCCAGGTCCTTTATCTGCAATGTCAACTGCTATCAATGCGATCCACAAGACCTGGAAAGGCCCTTCCCACTTCACCTGCAGGGCTGGAGTGCCACCACTGGACACGGACCCAGGGGCTGGGCAGGAACGGAGGGGCTGGGGCGTCCAATCCATCGGCCCAGGCGGCACCAGGAGTTCCTGGAGTTCCTGAGGGGAGAGCCTCAAGACAACAAAGGATTAGGAAGATCATTTTAAACTTTAATATATATATCCAGTGGAATATGGGGAGTTTGACAAGGCCTACTGGTGCAACAAGGACACACTCAAGGCTATCTATTCAAAGGATCTACCAGCACTCAAAAGCTATCACTGTCCTTCTTGCAGGGAGAACTCAGGAAACTCTGTTGGTCAAAAGCCTCCAGGAGGACTTCCAGCTTTTGGGGCTCCCTTTTAACCATTTTTCCCATCACTGCAGCTGGGACTATCATCTGCCCAGGTGGGGGAGGAACAGGGGGAACAGCCCACAAAGTTCACTTGCAGGGATGCCATTAACTCAAAGTCCCTTGTTGGGGGGTCACTGCACACCTTGTCCTTGGTTTGCCCTCCCCACCAAAGATGCTTCGAACACTTCTGAGACATCTGGCAGACCCAGAGCTCTCCTCAGGGAATGCTTTAGCTGCTTAAAGGCTGCCCTTGCACCATCTAACCAAGGCAGCAAATGCTTACAGGCTGTTCTTAAAAGTTGGCAGAACAGTCTTACCACACATCCAGAGGGAGCAATCCAGAGTCCAGCCCGTCCTACCATTCCCAGCAAGGCAGTTCATGGGCTGTCTGGGGCTCAGGGAGGAGTCAGGGGGCTGCTTTTCTTCCTTCCTGCTTTCCAGATTCTCTCCTTCCAAAGCAAAGGTTTTTTGGCTTTCCTTGCTCAAGCAGATGCAGCAAAGGCCATCTTTTCAATCCAATACTGGAAACTGCTCGAGGTTGTCATTCAAGGTGCTTCTCTCAGGTCCTGCACTCATCAATCATCTTGGCCACTGGTTTTCTTGGCAGGTTCTTGCATTTATGTCCTACAAGCAAACCAGGATGAGCAAATTCAGCTGTTACTGCAACCAATCCAAGCTGGCATTCTGATTTTAAAGGGTACCAGGTTTGCCTTACCAGGAGAGATCCCACATTAGGGGTAATACCTACAGGTTCTGCTCTCTTCCACTCTCCTGGAGTTCCACTGGCCCACAGGACAGGAACAACTGCAGCTGACACTTCAGTCTGAACCTTGCTGCTGACAGGAGTTATTATCCCTCTGTAAACACCAAACTGCTTCAATACAAACAATCCAGTGGACACTACAACTCCTTGGCACTTTCAGTGTAACCAGTGCAAGTCAGTTGCTAAGTTACACAAGGTTTTCTTCTAAAGTTGTAATTAATTAAGATATCAAAAAAACAATTGTGAGATAAGAGATCCCCCTATGGTTCTACTTTCAGGGAAAAAACCCCAAACCCCCCTCCCCAGGGCTGCAATAGCTCAGGCTCCCAAAAAGGCCCAGGGGCGGGGCTGGGGCTTTTGGCTGCCCTGGAGCACAGGCAGGAACACGATGTCACCACCCCACGGGCACAGCTGAGAACCCAAAGAGCAGCCACACCAGCAGCTCCTGCCAGCCCTGCTGGGCTGGGCCTTGGGGAGGAAGGGCACTGGCCTTTCTTCCTGCCTAGGAGCAAAGAGCCTCCTTGCTGAGCACTTCTCCTGCCAAGGCCATCAGCTCAGATGGGAAGTTCATCAAGGGCAACTTCCTGGAATGAGAAAGATACCTCTTTCTCCGGACAATCTCTATCCAAATGAACTCAGAAGTACACACAAAACTACAGGTGTTACCTAAAATTTCTTACAAGAACCTCTGAGACTCAGCCGGTGAGTTTTAGAAGCCAGGCAATCTTTTATTCCTATGCTCTTGAATGATTCCAGCCCACCAGGTGCCCTGGCAGTCAGATTCCAAAGGGCACACAGAGCTATCTCCACTGCAGCTGATATGGCAGCATTACAGGAGGATTCATTTTCCTTCCCTGCATTCCTGTTCCAAGTTCAAGGCATTTTCCAACACTTATTACCATACACACCTACCCTTACAAGGTTTCCAAAGGGCTTCACCGAGGGCCTTCCCAGCTCTGCTCTGTCTGGAGCCCTCAAAGTCCTCAGGGCCTGCCTTAGGAACCTCAACACAACTCACCTGCTTACACAGCAACTTGGTGCTGCTTGGCTAGTGCCTCACTTCCCTTCTTCCTTCTTTCTTCACCTCCCTTGCTTGGCCCCTTTCAATCCCTTGGCTCAGCTCTGTGCACTTTCCCGGTTACATCCCACTGCAAAAAGGATTAGCTCTTGTTACATCTCAACACTCAGGTATCATTCCCCCTTTTTTTCTGACACTGGGCCATCAGGCCAGTGTCTCATGATTTAAAGCAGAGTTTGACTCCTCAGTGACAACAGCTACAGCCCTGAATCCTAACACAGGCTGAGACACAAACACAGATGGGAACTCTGAAGGATCAACTTTGTCCTGCTCACCAACCAAAAGGAGCTTTCTGAACTCAAGAAAAACAGCCCCCAGGTCCTTTTTCTGCAACTTCAGCTGCTATAAATGTGACCCACAAGACCTGGAAAGGCCCTTCCCACTTCACCTGCAGGGCTGGCAGTGCCACCACTGGACACGGACCCAGGGGCTGGGCAGGAACGGAGGGGCTGGGGCGTCCAATCCATCGGCCCAGGCGGCACCAGGAGTTCCTGGAGTTCCTGCAGGGAAGAGCCTCAAGACAACAAGGGATTAGGAAGATCATTTTTTCCTTTAATATGTATATCTCCTGGAATATGGGGAGTTGGACAAGGCCTACTGGTGCAACAAGGACACACTCAAGGCTATCTATTCAAAGGATCTACCAGCACTCAAAAGCTATCACTGTCCTTCTTCCAGGGAGAACTCAGGAAACTCTGTTGGCCAAAAGCCTCCAGGAGGATTTCCAGCTTTTGGGGCTCCCTTTTAACCATTTCTCCCATCCCTGTAGCTGGGACTATCACCTGCCCTACAGGGGGAACAGCCCACAAAGTTCACTTGCAGGGATGCCATTAACTCAAAGTCCCTTCTCAGGGGGGTCACTGCACACCTTGTCCTCTGTTTGCCCTCCCCACCAAAGATGATTCCAACACTTCTGAGACATCTGGCAGACCCAGAGCTCTCCTCAGGGAATGCTTCAGCTGCTTAAAGGCTGCCCTTGCACCATCTAGACAAGGCAACAAATGCTTACAGGCTGTTGGAAAAGTTGGCAGAACAGTCTCACCACACATCCAGAGGGAGCAATCCAGAGTCAACCCCGTCCTACCATTCCCAGCAAGGCAGTTCATGGGCTGTCTGGGGCTCAGGGAGGAGTCACTTGGCTGCTTTTCTTCCTTCCTGCTTTCCAGATTCTCTCCTTCCAAAGCAAAGGTTTCTTGGCTTTCCTTGCTCAAGGAGATGCAGCAAAGGCCATCTTTTCAATCCAATACTGGAAACTCCTCGAGGTTGTCATTCAAGGTGCTTCTCTCAGGTCCTGCACTCACCAATCATCTTGGCCATTGGTTTTCTTGGCAGGTTCTTGCATTTATGTCCTACAAGCAAACCAGGATGAGCCAATTCAGCTGTTACTGCAACCAATCCAAGCTGCAATTCTCATTTTAAAGCATACTGGGTTGGCCTTACCCATATAGATCCCACATTAGGGCTAATACCTACAGGTTCTGCCCTCTTCTACTCTCCTGCAATTCCACTGGCCCACACGACAGGAACAACTGCAGCTGCCACTTCAGTCAGGACCTTGCTGCTGACAGGAGTTATTCCTTGCACAACAAGAGCTGCTGCTTGGACACATTTAGTGTCAGCAATTACAGTTTCAATAGCCCCAGTTTTCAATTGCATTTCTGCCTCAACTTTTCCAGTCAATCCCTTCCTAGCACAGGTTTGGGCAAGTTTGGCAAAGAGAGAAACTGGAGAATCACCCAGTGTTTTCCCAGTTTAACCCTGTCACACCAATCACCTGAACACTGCCAGTCCTTCATTCTCCCTCTATTGGGTTAAGGACTGAGCAAGTTGGACCTGTGTCTGACCAGGACAGGTGCAAACCAAATGCTGGGGACTGGAACACACACCTGGCACTCCTGCAGCTCTTACCATTACATTCCAGAGAAAACAGCCAATTGGACCATCACTGCTCATTTCTTAATCCCAATCCCACACTTCTTTGGCACTTGGAGCACCACTTTTATCACCCAATTACAGTCCATTAGAGAGCTCCATGTCTAGCAGGGACAGGGACCCCTGGGATACTCTCAGCAATGCCTGAATCCATTGCAGGGACCTTGCTTTGAGCTCCCCAGGGCCGGGCACCCCGAGGATCTCCCCGAATAATCCTTTCGGTGCGCGCTGGAGTCCTCGGGGTGCCCCAACCCGGGGGGCACCAACAGCACTGTCCCTCCAGGGGGGCCAATTTGGTCTCAGGGGTTCAATGGACAGCCCAAAAGGCATTTCAAGAGTCCTTTGGAACCCACCAACGGGTACGGGGAGGAAGCCACAAGAAGGCCTCGTTTCTAAAGGCAGGGGGATCTTGCCTGTGTCCCAGACTGGTCCGGGGATCTGAGGCCCTTCCCGAGAAAATCTCGGTGCCGGCGTGAAGGGCCAGAGATCCCTTGGAGCCACGGGAGAGCAGGCACAGAGTCCCTCCTGGGGGGACAATTCTGCTGCCTCAACTCAGCTTTTCAAAGAAACCTCTAATGCTCAATTGGTGAGTTTTAGAAGCCAGGCATTCCTGCACGCTGTAAGATATTTTAAGGGCTTACTGAGTGAAAAACATAAAGCTTTTATCAGGGACATCTGATCTCCAACAGACAGCTCCTTTCCCCTTTCAGCACAACAGGTTTTTCCCGTTATCACTTAGTAGGAAGTGCCCAGGAACCCCAGACTGTGCTTTTCAGAACAGAAAATAAACAGAGGGAAGGAGCTTTGCACGAGTGTAACATAGTCCAGAACAGACCTGACTTTAGTTTCACTCTTGATGTTCAAATATAGCAGAAGACAAACACTCCAGCAGGAGAGCTGGCACATTACCCATGGTACCCTCAAAGTCCATCTTATGAGAGCTGTAGGAAAATCGCAGCTGTACGAGTCCCTTGTGCCTGCAGATGCCTGGGGATCCTCTCCATCCACCTCGTGCTCTCCCAACAGCAGAAAGGGGGACCTCAGGGACATGGTGGTACTCGACATCCTGCTGAGAGAGCAAGGAAACCATTAGCATAAAGGGGAGTGGGAATCTAAAACTTCCTGTCCTGGGAGCTTTGTCAAGTCTGCAACCAAGAGGGGGAAAATTTGCATCTCCTTTGGTGCAGGTGTCAACAGAAGCCAACAGAGGTTTCACCTTTTTCAGACAGCTGTGCCCTTTCTGGCTCCCTGGCAGCTCCAATGGCACCAGAACCCCCTTCCTGCACACCCACGGCTGTCACACACAGCCACCCACACACCTTTGCTCCAGCCCACACGGGGCCAACATTTCCTCACCCTACACATCCCAAGGGCAGTATTTTTGCTAGAGAGCACAGCAACCCCCCTGTCCTTGCAGACTGCCTCCATGCAAAACAGCAATCACTTCTCCTGGACACTTCTCCCACACTCAAGGTCTTTTCAAACTGCTGTCGTGCCACCAAACCTGCTCAGGGTCCATCCCAGCTTCTGCCTGTCCTTGCATTTCAAGGCACGGGCATATTCTATCCGCCAACAGCAAACCCAGCTCCTCACTGGCAGTATAAGCCCTGCTCTTACCTGGACAGACTCCCAGGTTCGGCACAGCTGTGGGTCATGGAGCAGCTTCCCAAGGCCCTTCTCTCTCCCAGCAGGAAGCACAACTCGCCTCCACTCCCCAGCACCAGGGGAAACCACGAGCCAGGCTGCAAACTGACACAGAACGAGCAAAAAGCATTAACGCAGCACCAAAAAACCAAGTTAAAGCAGTCTTTGCCTCGTAACCCTGCACAGGGAAAGGCTTTGGGATTCCGAGGCAATCCCTGATCCACCCAGAGAGCACCAGCCCCGCAGTCCTGCCACGGCTCCCCCCAGGGGCACCCGGCAGGTAAGGGGCTTACCCGGCCCCCGCCGCCCAGCACAAGGCGCCCCTAAACGCCCCCCGGCTCCCCCGGTCGATAACCCATCGGCCAAGGCGCTCTCCCCTCCGCAGCCCGGGCAGCAGCGGGGCCGCACCCTCAGCCCTCACACACAACCGCCCGCATCTGCCCCGCCGGCCCTTTATACCGCGGGCCGGCAGCGCTGCCCAATCAGCGCTCGAGTGCCTCCGCCCAATCCCAGCCCGCCTGGCCCTGCGGTCCCGCCCCGCCCGCTCAGCCCGGCCCCGCCCCTCGGCGCGGCCCCGCCCCCTGGCGCGGCCCCGCCTCCCTGTTCCTCTCAGGCGCTGCTGGGGCCGGGGAAGGGCGAGTGGGAGCTCCGCGGTCACGGCCCGTCCGGGAGCTCTCCCAGTAGAAGGGTAGGGAGGCGGGGAGCGGGCGGGAGCGGCCCCGGGAGTGGGGCTTGCGGGGCAGTTCGGCGGCGGGGCTGGGGGCGGCGCTGGAGCTGCGGGAGTCGGCACGCGACCGGCGCGGCAGCTGGGCCGAGGAGCGGCGGTGAGCCAGGGTGGGACCAGGTCGCGGCTGCCGCTCCGGGGAGCTGTGGGGAGCCATGGGGCAGCACTCCTTCGGCTACCGATCCAGGGGGAGCCGGGGTCGGTGCCCCGCAGCTGCCGAGGCAGGGCGTTGGGCAGGCGGTGTCCCGGGCAGCTGTGCCGGCTGGGTTTGGTCAGTGCCCAGTGGGGGAGCAGCCCGTGCTCAGGGGTGCTCCCCCGAACCAGAAGGGCTAGGATGCAGCCTCTCAGGCGAGCTGGTATTGAAAGTATTGTTACAAAGAAAAGTGATAAAAAATGTTTCATTCTATTATAATTTTATTTTACTCTTATTTTCACCTTCTGACTACTTGATTGTTTATTCTATTGTTTTGTTGCTGTAGTACTGTTCCCGTTGGGATGGGTGGGACAGCTCCTAGAGATATTTAAGTGAATGACCAAGACTGATTTGGGGCCTTGTCAACAGCCCCGGGCTGCAGAGATACCCAGGAGCAGCTTTAGGCAGAGGCAGCAGAAAGCTGAGGCAGAGGCAGCAGAAAGCTGAGGACCTGGAGCTCAGGCAGCAGAGCTGGTGGAGACATAAAGACGGTAGGGCGGTGGGCAAAACCAGAGTGGGGCTGGGTTAGGGAGCATAGACCTAGCGTAAGTGCTGTAGGGATGGAGCTGGGATAAAAATGGTCAGGAGTGGCCTGGAATGTGGGCTTGAGAGTTGGGGTGGAAAACTCAGACGTTTAACAAAAGAAGGATGCTAGGATTGGAACGTGCAGCAGCTTTACCAGGAGCTGACAGCAGAGCTGGCAGAGAAATAAAGCTTGTGGGTCTGGGTATGGGATAGGGAGAGTGGAGCTTGGAAAGGGACTGTGGAGCAGGGATAGGGATCGTGGCACTGGAGCAGAAATAACTGTAGGATTGAGACAGGGACTGGCACCGTCGCTTAAACCTCTGTGTGGCTGTGGAATAGGGGTTGATGGGCGGGATCATGGACTGGGCGGGAAGACCTGAAATCAGTCTAGTGCTGGGCTTGTGACTTTGGAATTGGGATAGGGTTTGTGGGGCTGGAAGAGTAACTGTGGGACTGGGCTTGGGAGTTTGAGGTTGGAGCTGGAAAGTCCCAGAGCTGGAGCCAAGAAGATCCTGCAGTGAGAAGCTGAAACAGTTTCCCATGACGGCGCTGGCAAGATGCAGAGCTGCTGCTGAGAGAGCAGAGCTGGCAGTGCAATAAAGCTTGTGGGTCTGGAGCTAAAATCACTGAGGGGCTGGGCTAGGGATGGGTTCTGGGCTGGGGACTGTAACACTTGGGCATTATTTAGTGTGTGGCGGAGATAGGGCCTGTGGCACCGTGGCTGAAATCCCCTGTGTGTTTGGAATTGCCTCAAACCCATTGCAGTCCCTCCCCAGTGCTCCCAGTCCAATCCCAGTCCCTCCCCAGTGTCATTCCAAGTTCCCCCAGTCGCATCCCAGTCCTTCCCCAGTGCCCTCAGTGCTCCCGGTCCCACCCCAGTACCCTCAATCCCGTCCCAGTTCCCTCCCCAGTGATCCCGCTCGTTCCCAAGTGCCCCCAGTGCAGCCCAGTCCCAGCCCAGTGCCCCCAGTACCTCTCCAGTTCCCTTAGTGCCATAGTAGTTCTCTCAGTCCCATCCAAGTGCCTCCAGTCTTTGCCCACTGCATCCCAGTGCTCCTAGTCCCTCCCGAGTGCATTCGAGTGCCATCATCAGTGCCCCCAGTCCCATCCCAGTCCCTCCTAAATGGTTCCTAGTCCCTCCCCAGTGCTTACAGTCAAATCCCAGTCCCTTCCCAGTACATCTGCGTCCCATTCCAGTGACAGCAGTCCCATCCCAGTGGTCCCAGTCCCTCCCCAGAGATTTGCAGGCCCATCCCAGGCACACTCCTCAGTCCCCTCCCCAGTCATGTCACAGTCCCCTTGCAGTCCCTCCCCAGTCCTATCCCAGTCCCTGCAGTCGCTTTCCCAGTGCTCCCAGTTCCCTCCCCAGTGACCTCAGTCTCATCCCTGTGCCCACCCAGCACATCTCAGTCCCATCCCAGTGCCCATAGTCCCACTGTCCCCAATACCTCCCTAATGACCCCTGTCCCATCCCAGTTCCCCCAGTCTCTCCCCTGAGAATCCCAGTCACAGTCCAGCGCCCCCAGTGCCAGCCCAGTTCTCCCCAGTCCCTCTCCAGTGCCCTCAGTCCCATCCCAGTGCCTGTAGTCCCACTGTCCCCAATCCCTCCCCTATGGCCCCTATCCCATCCCAGTTCCCCCAGTCCCTCCCCTGAGAATCCCATACCAGTAGATAGCAGTCCAGTGCCCCCACTCCCAGTCCAGTTCCCCAATCCCTCTCCATTGCCCTCAGTCCCATCCCAGTTCTTCCCCACTACCCCCAGTCCCTCCCCAGTGCCCCATGTCTCATCCCAGTGCCCCTAGTCAGCCCCAGTGCATCCAAGTCCCTTGAAGTGCCACCAGTCCCATCCCAGTCCCTCTCCATTGCCCCCAGTCTCCCCCCCAATGCTTTCTGATCCTTTTCCCTGTGCATCCCATTTCCATCCCAGTCACCTCGCAGTCTCTCCCAGCTCCCTTCCCAGTTCCCCCAGTCCTATCCCAGTGCCACCAATTCTCCCAGTCCCACCCCAGTGCGCGTACTCTCATCCCACCCCAGTGCGCGTACTCTCTTCCCACTTCCCCCCGTGCAAGCCAGCACCCCCATTCCCTCCCAAGTGTACTCCCGCAGTGCAACCCGGTCCTTCCCCAGTTTGCCCAGTCCCATCCCAGTGCTTCCCACTGCCCCTAGTCCCATCCCAATTCCCTCCCCAGTGATCCCAGTCCCCTCCCAGTGCTTCCCTGCTGTATTCCAGTCCCTCTACAGTGCACCCCTGTCCTTCCCTACTGGCTCAGTCCTATCCCAGTTCCCTCCCCACTGACCTCAATCCCATCCCAGTGGTGCCCCAGTGCATCCTAGTGCCTCCCCAGTGCCTCTCAGTCCCATCTCAGTGCCTCCAGTCCCTCCCCAGAGAATCCCAGTCCCAGCCCAGTTCTCCCAAGTGACCTCAGGCCCTCTCCAGTGCCCTCAGTCCCAGACCAGTCCCTCCCCAGCGCATCTCAGTCCTATCCCAGTGCCCCCAGTCCCACTGTCCCCAATCCCTCCCCAATGACCCCAGTCCCATCCCAGTGCTCGCAGTCCCTCCCCAGAAAATCTCAGTCCCACCCCAGTGTCCACACTCCCAGCCCAAATCCCCCAAGTGCCCCAGTCCCTTTCCAGTGTCCCGTCCCCAGTCCCATCCCCGTCCCTCCCCACTGCCACCCGTCCCTCCCAGTGCATCCCAGTCCTTTTCCCCAGTGCAAGAGACACAGAGGACATGAAATTCCAGGGCATCTGCACTTGCCATGGGGGCTGCAGGGAGAAGCAGCTGGAGGTGTTTGCTCTCTACCCCTTTCCCACCTTCCCCTCAGTTCCCTGGGACTCCAGGGAATCACAGCTCCCCTTGGCTTCTCCGGGGGCCTCGCTGAAGGGTTTCTAAGTGTGACTCTGAGATTTTCTGGTCTTGGAATTTATTGCTGTGTCAGGGCATGTCTCACTGAGCAGTCTGTCTTTTAACACTTCCCAGGGCAGGAGAATTGCAGAGGAAGAAAGCAAAGGAAGCCCAGAGCCTGGACTAGGCAGGCCCAGGCCTCTGGCGAGCCCAGGCCTTGCTGCTCGGTGCCGATTGTGCCCGGGGCTTGTTCCTCACCGTTCGGTTCCAATTGAGAGGGGAGCAAGAGGCAGAACAGCTGCTGCTGCTGCTGCTGCTGGGCCTGAACTGTCTGCAGTGCCCGGGGGCCGGGCAGGACTTGGCCCCGATGCCTGCATTGCTCTGCAGTGGCCAGGGAGGGGTCCCAAAAGTCATCCCCCCGCCTGCTGTGCTGCACAGCAGGGGCTGGCTAGGCCGGTTCCCGGCCGGGGGAGCCCGGGGGAGGCCGTGCTGGGGCTGAGGGGCTGCTGCTCTCTGGGCCTCTCGGGCTTTGCCTTGGAATCCCAAAGCCTGGGCCTGCACGGGAGGATGAGACAAAGGTGACTCTAAATTGGTTTCTTGTGGAGTGTTTTGGGGCCGAGTTAATGCTCTTGGCTTGTTGTGTGTCGATTCCCAGCCTCGGTCAGGGCTTCCCAGGGAGCGTTGCTGCCGCTGCTGCTGCTGCTGCTGCTGCTGCTGCTGCCGCCGCCGGGAGAGAGAAATCCTTTGGGAAGCTGAGCTAGAAACGGCAACTCTGTGAATTGCTCAGCTCTTCCTAGGTAAGAGCGGGTTTTAGGGAAGAAAGGCCGGTACTTGCGAAAGGCGACGTGGGTCTTGCAGGGCGTGTATTTTTGCCAGTCTGCGCTCCGGGAGTCCTTGAGGCCCTTGGGGGTGAGTAGCGGGGGGGGGGCTGTAGTGCCGCTCCCGGCCGTGTCCGCCAGGCGGCGACTGCGAGGCAGGGCCCGGCGGTCGGGGCGGGCTGGGAAGCGGCGCCCGTGGGGAGCGAGGCGTTGGCCGGGCCAGGCTTGAAGGGCCGGCGTTGGGGGCTGCGGCCGCTCCCGGCCCTTCTGGCGCTGCCGAGGCTGCCGGGGAGGGACCGGCCTGTGCTGGGGGCACGGGGGTTTGTTCTTTGTGTTTGAGGGCGGCAGCGGGAGCGGCGCTGCGGGGCGGGACGGGCGAGAGGGGCCGGGTGACGGCGGGGAAGCCGCGGCGGGGCCCAGGGGATGCAGCTCTCTGGCTTCCCGACTGGCTTTGCAGACATTTGCCACCTTCAGAGGAGGCACAAATCCCCGCGGAGCTGAGCAAGGGGTGCGGGGAGTGCAGCGAGCTGGGGCGGGGCTGTGTCCAGGGGAGGGGGTGCGCAGTCTCCCAAAATCTGCACCCAAAAACAGCCCGAAACAGCCCCAAAGCCCAGAGCGAAGCGCCGCGGGATCGCGCCGGCCCCGCCCCTCGGCCCGCCCAGGCCCGCCCCCCCGGAAGGCACGGGCACCGCCCCCGGCACCGCCCTGCCCGCCCCCAAGAACGCCGCTGTCCCCACTCCCAGCCTCGCTCCCCTTGTCCCGGGAGAGCTCCCGGACGGGCCATGACCGAGGAGCTCCCACCGCCCTTCCGTGGTCCCAGCAGCGCTTGAGGAGAACAGGGGGGCGGGGCCGCGCCGAGGGGCGGGGCCGGGTGAGCGGGCGGGGCGGGGCCGCAGGGCCAGGCGGGCTGGGATTGGGCGGAGGCGCTCGAGCGCTGATTGGGCAGCGCTGCCGGCCCGCGGTATAAAGGGCCGGCTGGGGGGGTGGGGTCGGTTGTGTGTGAGGGCTGCGGGTGCGGCCCCGCTGCTGCCCGGGCTGCGGAGGGGAGAGCGCCTTGGCCGATGGGTTATGGACCGGGGGAGCCGGGGGGCGTTTAGGGGCGCGTTGTGCTGGGCAGCGGGGGCGGGTAAACCCCTTCCCTGCCGGGTGACCCCGGGGGGGAGCCGTGGCAGGACTGCGGGGCTGGTGCTCTCTGGGTGGATCAGGGATTGCCTCGGAATCCCAAAGCCTTTCCCCGTGCAGGGTTATGAGGCAAAGACTGCTTTAACTTGGTTTCTTGGTGCTGCATTAATGCTTTTTGCTCATTCTGTGTCAGTTTGCAGCCTGGCTCGTGGTTTCCCCTGGTGCTGGGGAGTGGAGGCGAGTTGTGCTTCCTGCTGGGAGAGAGAAGGGCCTTGGGAAGCTGCTCCATGAGCCACAGCTGTGCCGAGCCCGGGAGTCTGTCCAGGTAAGAGCAGGGCTTATACTGCCAGGGAGGAGCTGGGTTTGCTGTTGGCAGATAGAATGTGCCCATGCCTTTAAATGCAAGGACAGGCAGAAGCTGGGAGGGACCCTGAGCAGGTTTGGTGGCACGACAGCAGTTTGAAAAGACCTTGAGTGTGGGAGAAGTGTCCAGGAGAAATGGTTCCTTTTTTGCATGGAGGCAGTCTGCAAGGACAGGGGGGTTACTGTGCTCTCTAGCAAAACTACTGCCCTTGGGATGTGTAGGGTGAGGAAATGTTGGCCCCGTGTGGGCTGGAGCAAAGGTGTGTGGGTGGCTGTGTGTGACAGCCGTGGGTGTGCAGGAAGGGGGTTCTGGTGCCATTGCAGCTGCCAGGGAGCCAAAAGGGGCATGGTTATCTGAAAAATGCAAAAGTCTCAGCTGCTGTTGACACCTGTACCAAAGGAGATGCAAATTTTCCATTTCTCATTTGCAGACTTCACAAAGCTCCCCAGGAAAGGAAGCTTTAGATTCCTCCCAAGCTTTATACTAAAAGTCTCCTACCTCCTGTCTCAGCACCCTATCTGCTGTTGGGAGAGCATGAGGTGGATGGAGAGGATCCCCAGGCATCTGCAGGCACAAGGGACTCGTACAGCTGCGATTTTCCTACAGCCCTCGTGAGAAGGACTTTCAGGATCCTCTTGGGTAATGTGCCAGCTCTCCTGCTGGAGCTTTTCTATGGAATATTTGAACACAAAGAGTAAAACTAAAGTCAGGTCTGTTCTGGAGTATGTTACATTTGTGCAAAGTTCCTTCCCTCTGTATATTTTCTGTTCCCAAAGCACATTCTTGGGTTCTTGGGCACTTCCTAATAAATGATTCCCTGAAAAAAATTTCGTACTGAAAGGGGAAAGGAGCTGTCTGTGGGAGGTCAGATGTCCCTGAAAAAGCTTTGTGTTTTTTCACTCAGTAAGCTCTTAAAACATCTTAGTGTGCAGGAATGCCTGGCTTCTAAAACTCACCAACTGAGTCTTAGAGGCTTCTTTGAAGAGCTGTTTTCAGGCAGCAGAATTGGCCCTGCAGAAGGGACTCTGTGCCTGCTCTCCCGTGGCTCCAAGGGATCTCTGTCCCTTCACGCCGGCACCGAGATTTTCTCGGGAAGGGCCTCAGATCCCCGGACCAGTCTGGGACACAGGCAAGATCCCCCTGCATTTAGGAACCTAATTAGGCCCCCCTGGAGGGACAGTGCTGTTGGTGCCCCCCGGGTTGGGGCACCCCGAGGACTCCAGCGCGCACCGAAAGGATTGTTCGGGGAGATCCTCGGGGTGCCCGGCCCTGGGGAGCTCAAAGCAAGGTCCCTGCAATGGATTCAGGCATTCTTGAGAGTATCCCAGGGGTACCTGTCCCTGCTAGACATGGAGCTCTCTAATGGACTGTAATTGGATTATAAAAGTGGTGCTCCAAGTGCAAAAGCAGTGTGGGATTGGAATTAAGAAATGAGCAGTGATGGTGCAATTGGCTGTTTTCTCTGGAATGTAATGATAACAGCTCCAGGAGTGCCAGGTGTGTGTTCCAGTCCCCACCATTTGGTTTGCACATGTCCTGGTCAGACACAGGTCCAACTTCCTCAGTCCTTAGCACGAGAGCAGAATTAAGGAGAACTAAAGACTGGCACTGTTAAGCTATTTAGTGTGACAGGGGTGAAACTGGGAAAATATTGGGGAATTCCGGAGTTTGTCTCTTTGCCCGACTCACCCAAACCTGTGCTAGGAAAAGATGGACTGGAAAAGTTGAAGCAGAAATGAAATTGAAAAGTGGGGATACTGAAACTGTAATTGCTGAAACCAAATATGTCAAAGCAGCAGCTCTTGTTGTGCAGGGAATAACTCCTGTCAGCAGCAAGGTCCTGACTGAAGTGGCAGCTGCAGTTGTTCCTGTGGTGTGGGCCAGTGGAATTGCAGGAGAGTGGAAGAGGGCAGAACCTGTAGGTATTACCCCTAATGTGGGATCTCTCCTGGTAAGGCCAACCCAGTATCCTTTAAAATCAGAATGCCAGCTTGGATTGGTTGCAGTAACAGCTAAATTGGCTCCTCCTGGTTTGCTTGTAGGACATAAATGCAAGAACCTGCCAAGAAAACCAATGGCCAAGATGATTGATGAGTGCAGGACCTGAGAGAAGCACCTTGAATGACAACCTCGAGGAGTTTCCAGTATTGGATTGAAAAGATGGCCTTTGCTGCATCTGCTTGAGCAAGGAAAGCCAAGAAACCTTTGCTTTGGAAGGAGAAAATCTGGAAAGCAGGAAGGAAGAAAAGCAGCCCCCTGACTCCTCCCTGAGCCCCAGACAGCCCATGAACTGCCTTGCTGGGAATGGTAGGACGGGCTGGACTCTGGATTGCTCCCTCTGGATGTGTGGTAAGACTGTTCTGCCAACTTTTCCAACAGCCTGTAAGAATGTGCTGCCTTGTCTAGATGGTGCAAGGGCAGCCTTTAAGCAGCTGAAGCATTCCCTGAGGAGAGCTCTGGGTCTGCCAGATGTGTCAGAAGTGTTGGAATCATCTTTGGTGGGAGGGCAAACAGAGGACAAGGTGTGCAGTGACCCCCCCGACAAGGGACTTTGAGTTAATGGCATCCCTGCAAGTGAACTTTGTGGGCTGTTCTCCCTGTAGGGCAGGTGATAGTCCCAGCTACAGTGATGGGAAAAATAGTTAAAAAAGAGCCACAAAAGATGGAAATCCTCCTGGAGGCTCTTGGCAAAGAGAGTTTCCTGCGTTCCCCCTGCAAGGACAGTGACAGCTTTTGAGTGCTGGTAGATCCTTTGAATAGATAGCCTTGAGTGTGTCCTTGTTGCACCAGTAGGCCTTGTCCAACTCCCCATATTGCAGGGGATATACATATTAAAGTTAAAAATGATCCTTTTCCTAATCCTTTCTTGTCTTGAGGCTCTCCCCTCAGGAACTCCAGGAACTCCTGGTGCCGCCTGGGCCGATGGATTGGACGCCCCAGCCCCTCCGTTCCTGCCCAGCCCCTGGGTCCGTGTCCAGTGGTGGCACTGCCAGCCCTGCAGGTGAAGTGGGAAGGGCCTTTGCAGGTCTTGGGGGTCACATTTATAGCAGCTGAAGTTGCAGAAAAAGGATGTTGGGTCTCTTCTTCTTGAGTTCAGAAAGCTCCTTTTGATTGGTGAGCAGAACAAAGTGGATCCTTCAGAGTTCCCATCCGTGTTTGTGTCTCAGCCTGTGTTAGGATTCAGGGCTGTAGCTGTTGTTGTCACTGAGGAGTCAAACTCTGCTTTAAATCATGAGACACTGGCCTAGTGGCTGCGTGTTAAGAAAAAAGGGGGAATGCTGTCTGAGTGTTGAGATGTAACAAGAGCTAATCCTTTTTGCAGTGGGATGTAACCTGGAAAGTGCACAGAGCTGACCAAGGGATTGAAAGGGACCAAGCAAGGGAGGTGAAGAAAGAAGGAAGAAGGGAAGTGAGGCAGTAGGCAAGCAGCACCAAGTTGCTGTGTAAGCAGGTGAGTTGTGTTGAGGTTCCTAAGGCAGGCACTGAGGACTTTGAGGGCTCCAGACAGAGCAGAGCTGGGAAGGCCCTCGGTGAAACCCCTTGGAAACCTTGTAAGGGTAGGTGTGTATGGTGATAAGTGTTGGAAAATGTCCTGAATGTGGAACAGGAATGCAGGGAAGGAAAATGAATCCTCCTGTAATGCTGCCATATCAGCTGCAGTGGAGATGGGTCTGTGTGCCCTTTGGGAGCTGATTGCCAGGACACCTGGTGGGCTGGAATGATTCAAGAGCATAGGAATACAAGATTACCTGGCTTCTAAAACTCACCAGTTGAGTCTCAGAGGTTCTTGTAAGAAATTTTAGGTAACACCTGAACTTCTAGTGTTTGCTCTTGAGTTGAATTGGAAAGAGATTGTCCAGGGAACAGGAATGTTTCTCATTCCAGGAAGTTGCACTTGATGAACTTCCCATCTGAGCTGATGGCCTTGGCAGGAGGAGTGCTCAGCAAGGAGGCTCTTTGCTCCTAGGCAGGAAGAAAGGCCAGTGCCCTTCCTCCCCAAGGCCCAGCCCAGCAGGGCTGGCAGGAGCTGCTGGTGTGGCTGCTCTTTGGGTTCTCAGCTGTGCCCGTGGGGTGGTGACATCGTGTTCCTGCCTGTGTTCCAGGGCAGCCAAAAGCCCCAGCCCAGCCCCTGGGCCTTCTTGGGAGCCTGAGCTATTGCAGCCCTGGGGATGGGGGTTTGGGGTTTTTTTCCCTAAAAGTAGCACTATAGGGGCGATCTCTTATGTCACAGTTGTTGTTGTTTTGATATCTTAATTAATTATAACTTTAGAAGAAAACCTTGTGTAACTTAGCAACTGACATGCACTGGTTACACAGAAAGTGCCAAGGAGTTGTAGTGTCCACTGGATTGTTTGTATTGAAGCAGTTTGGTGTTTACAGAGGGATAATAACTCCTGTCAGCAGCAAGGTCCCGACTGAAGTGGCAGCTGCAGTTGTTCCTGTCGTGTGGGCCAGTGGAATTCCAAGAAAATGGACAGGGACAGAAGCTGTAAGAATTACCCCTAAGCCAGAGTCTCTCCTGGTAAGGCAAACCCAGTATCCTCTAGAATTAGGGAGCCAAGCTGGATTGGTTCTAGTAAGAGCTAAATTTGCTGATCATGGTTTGATAGTAGAATGTGAATGCAAGGAGCTGTAAAGAAAGGAAATGGGAAAGGTGATTGATTGCTGGGAGCAGGGGCTGGCAGACAGTGGCACTGGATGTTTGGTTGTGGTTGGGAATGAGCAGCTTGACCTGCCCAGGGTTGTCTGTGCTGGGGGTGGGTTTGGGTCCTGTGTGGCCACAGGTCTGTGCAGCAGCTGGAGCCTGGGCAGGTTTGGGGGCTGTGGTGTGCCAGGCTGCTGAGCGTGTTGTCCCTGTTTCCTTGGAGTGTCCCAGTGTCCCTGCTTGGCTGTTTGTTGCCCTGCAGGCAGAAGAGCCCAGGCCTGAGATGGCTGAGTGTTGGTGTGAGCCACAGTGGGTGTCCCTGCCCTCGGGACAGTCCCCAGAGCTGCCTTTGGCATCCCCTGCTGAAGGGTGGGAGCTGCCCAGAGCCAGCAGCATCCAGCTGGAGGATCCAGGAGGATGCAGCTGTGTTTTCCTTGGAGGTAAGAGGTGGGGGTGCAGGAGCTGGCAGGGGTGTTTGCAGGCAGAGGGAGGGCAGGAGCAGGAGACTTGCAGGTGCAGCAGCTGTGTCAGTGCTGGATGGAGTCGGGGCTGGGAAAGGGCCCTGAGTGTCAGGGCAGGGGAGAGCCCAGGGTGGCCCTGGGAGCCCTGGGGCTGTGAACAAGTGCAGTGGGCAAAGGAATGGGCACTGGAGAGCTGGGCAAACAGCTGGAGGAGTTGCAAGGGGAACCAGGAGACTGGAATCGAGGAGCAGCAGCTCCCTGTGTGTGTGTGTAGAACCCGGTCTGCTGCAGCCCCAGTGAGATGGGAAATGAAGCTCAGGAGGCTGGGAACGAGTCCCACAAACTGGTTAAAGGGGGATGGACTCTTCCCAAGTGTCTGAAAAGCTTTTCTTTAGTGTTGCTTTATCAGTTGAAAACTGGAGTGATTGTTGAGGTGTTGGCAGTTGTTTTCCTGTGTTTTTGGTGAGGTGTTGACTCAGTACCTTTCTTGGAGCTGCTGTTGGATGAAGAGGTGCCCCCAATTGACCTGTAAGGTCCTGGTTTTCTTCCCTACTTCTCCCAGTTTGTCCAGGAGATGGAATTCCAGTGCTACAGTCTGGGTGGGTCGTGGTGCTCCCAAAAGGAGCCTTTGTGCCTTCAGGACAAGTTTTGGTGCCCCTGGAGCTGCTGGGAGAAGCGGAGGGTTGGCAGTGAGAGGCCTGGAATGATGTTGTTGTGGCACAGAAGAAATGAGCAGTGATGGTACAATTGGCTATTTTCTCTTGAATA
>NW_024103482.1:0-34730 GCF_003945595.2 Pipra filicauda | reverse complement strand
CTAAACCATGCGCCTCAGTGTCACATCTATACACCTTTTAAATACCTTGAGGGATGGTTACTCCACCAGTTCCCTGGGCAGCCTGTTCCAATGCTTTACAACCGTCTTGGTGAAGAAATTCTTCCTAATATCCAAACTAAATCTTCCCTGGTGCGACATGAGGCCTTTTCTTCTTGTCCTATTGCTTGTTACCCAGGAGAAGAGACCAATTACCATCTGGCTATAACCTCCTTTTAGTCGTTATAGAGCACAGTAAGGTCTCCCCTTCAGACTAAACAACTCCAGTTCCCTCAACTGCTCCTCATCGGACTTGTGCTTCAGCCCCTTCACCAGCTTCATTGCCCTTCTCTGGACACAATCCAGCACCTCAATATCTTTCTCATAGTGAGGGGCTCAAAACTGAACACAGGATTCAAGGTGCAACCTCACCTGTGCTGAGTACAGGTGTACGATCACTGCCCTGGTCCTGCTGGCCACACTACTGCTGATACAGGCCAGGATGCCACTGGCCTTCCTGGCCACCTGGATACACTGCTGGCTCATGTTCAGCTGGCTGTCGACCAGCACCTTCAGGTCCTTTTCCACCAGACAGCTTTCCAGACACTCTTACCCCAGCCTGGAGCATTGCATGGGGTTGTTGTGACCCACAGGCAGGACTCAGCACTTTGCCTCTTGGAACCTCATACAAATGGCCTCAACCCATCAGTCTGCTCAGATCCCTCTGCAGAGCTTTTGTACCTTCCAGCAGAGCAACACTCCTGCCCAACTAGGTGTCATCTGCAAAGTGAGGGTGCACTCAATGCCCTTTTCCAGATCAGTAAAGATATTAAACAGGACTGGCCCCAACCTTAGTCCTGGGGAATGCCAATTGAGACCAACTGCCAACCAGATTTAACTCCATTCGCTACCACTCTCTGGGCCCAGCCATCCAGCCAGTGTTTTACTAGACGAACTGTACCCATCCAAGCCATAAGCAGGCAGTTTCTCCAAGAGAATGCTGTGGAAAATGGTGTCAAAAGCTTTAATAAAGTCCAAATAGACAACATCCCCAGCCTTTTCCTCATCCATTAAGCACATCACCTTACCATAGAAGGAAATCAGGTTGGTCAAGCAGGACTCACCTTTCATAAACCTGTGCTGGCTGGACCTGATCACCTGATTGTCCTGTACATGTCATGTGATGGCACTCAAGATGATCTTCTCTGTGACCTTCCCTGGTCAGGTTGACAGGCCTGTACTTCTCCAGATCCTCCTTCTGGCCCTTTTTGTAGATGGGCATCACATTTGCTAACTTCCAGTCAACTGGGACATCCTCAGATAGCAAGGATTGACAGTAAATGATGGAAATTGTCTTTGTGGGCCCTTCCACCAGCTCCATCAGTGCCCTTGAGTCAATCTATCAGAACCTATAGACGTGAGTGTCTAAGTGGTGTAGCCAGTCACTGACCATTGGATTATGGGGGCTTCATTCTGCTCTGTGATCCTGTCTTCTAGCTCAGGGGGCTGGGTACCCTGGGGACAAGTGATCTTACTATTAAGGCAGAGAAGGCATTAAGCATCTCAGTCTTTTCTTCATCCTTTCTCACTATGTTTTGTTACACATCCAATAAAGGATGGAGATTCTCCTTAGGCCTCCTTTTGCTGCTGATGTATTTATAGAATAATTTTTAATGTCTTTAATGACACTAGCCAGATCAAGTCCCAGTTGGGCTTCGGTCCTTCTAATTTTCTCCCTGCATAACCTCACTACACACTTTTAATCCTCCTAAGTTTCCAGCCCCTTCTTTCAATAGCAACTCTCTTTTTTTTTCCTGATCTCCAGTTACAGTCTTCTGTTCAGCCAAGCTGATCTTCCTTCCCATTGACTTGTGTTTCAGAACATGGGAACACCCTGCTCCTGAACCTTCAAGATTTCCTTTCTGAGATACTTCCAGCCTTCCTGGACTTCTCTGCCCTTCAGGACTGCCTTCTGACAACCAATCTCCTAAACAGGCCAAAGTCTGACCTCCAGAAGTCCAAGGTAGAGGTTCTACTGATCTCACTACTTACTCCCCTAGGAATCAAAAGATCTGTCATTTAGTGATCATTGTGCCCAAGATTGTCTCTGAGCCCTAATTCGCCCACAAATCCTCTGTTCACAGAAACAGGTCAAGCGGAGCGCCTCCCCCAGCTGGCTCATTCAGCAGCTGCATCAACAAGTTATTCCCCATACACTCCAGGAACCTCCTGGACTGTGTCACCTCTGTTGTGTTGTATTTACAGCAAATATATGGTAAGTTAAGTCCCCCACAGGACTTCTCCCAAATGCTCATAAAATATTTGGTCTACCTCTTCATCTTGGTTGAGTGATCTATAAGAGAATCCCACTTTGTTGGCCTTCCTCCTGATTCTTACCCACCAATACTCAATCTTGTTATAATCATCATTAAGCTCTAGTCAATTAAATCACTCCTTAACGTGCAGGCATACCCCACCACCTCTCCATTCTTGTCATGATCCATGCAGGAAAAAAACAGGTATTGTTTATAAATTGTATATAAAATTCTTCTTTATACTACCTTCGTTTTATAAGACAAACAAGCAATTGACTTTCACCTCTAACACGCTGCTTTGCATTTGATGGAAGCAAATTTCTATGAACACCATAACTGAATCTTTCTGGTGTATTTGTGTACGTATGTCTATGCAGTAGCCTTTGGCAAACTGAAAAGTTTTGGTTCAGTAGTTTTCTGCCTGGGTTGTATGGCATATTTCCAGATGATTTACCACGCAGCTTCCTGTACTGTGATGGGGCATCATCTGTTAGTCTTCGAGCAATTGTACTTCCTGTTGGTTGCAACTTCCTGCTGGGTTTTTTGACCAGTAAAATTGTGAAGACTATAAAAAAAGCCCCAATTGTGTTGTCTGACTGTTATTTCTTTATATCAGATTAAGTTTACTATGATTTATGGGTTTTCTAGGTAGACTCATAAATGGTAGATGATCTATCAGAGAAGCAAATAGCAGTAAAATACAAAATATTCTGGTAATATTAGAACAGAGAGAAGTAGACCAAGAAGAGATGTTTGATCATAATAAATGCAAAGTTGTTCACAGTGGCTGAATAAACAAAGATCAAGATTTGAAATCTACAATTCAGAATAAGGTAATACCTCCAAGGAGCAATTGCAAATACAGCATTAAAACAACTCATTTACTCTTGTGCATTGGCCTAATATTGACTTTACTTAAGATTAAGCTTCCATAAATTGGCTGGGGAAAGATATGGAGGCATAAAGGTTTCTGATTGCAATATTCCTGTGTATGCACTAATTCAACAAAACAGTGAATATTGTTTACCTTTATGCATAGTTTCTCTGTATCAACATCTCAGCCTCTGATGAACTAAAAGTGATTGTTTCTTAGCAGATGAGTTCATTTTGGTCTGCTGATGTATACTCAGAAGAGAAATAGTTTGAAAGAGAATCCTGGTTTTGAGACATGATCTACACTAACATCTTTATTTGAATGACATGCTAGGGATTTTCAACAGTTCCTTAAATTACTTGAATGAGACTCACACAGCAC
Organism: Pipra filicauda; assembly: GCF_003945595.2. Lineage (NCBI taxonomy): Eukaryota > Metazoa > Chordata > Aves > Passeriformes > Pipridae > Pipra > Pipra filicauda. The sequence continues at coordinate 31,163 of NW_024103482.1, read as the reverse complement.
ACAGTTGAATCCTTAAATAATTTCAAACATTATGAATACTTGAATAAAATTTGGGTTGCTTTTTATTATTTTAGTTACTTGAGGAGGGGGAACATGAATTCCATTATAAGAGCCTTGTTGCATGAAGAGTATGCACTCAGAGATTAAGAGACACAGCAATCTTGTTTTGAACAAAATGACCGTTTAAATAGATGCATTCAGAAAACCACTTACAAATCATTCTTTAAACGTGGTAGGCAAATCATTAACTCAGTACAAAATGATTGCATAGTTTTTGTGGGTTTGACACTGCTGCAAGCTAGGTATTCAAAACATCTAGTAACTGCAGCATGGGTATCCCTTTCCAGTGGAACAAAAGTGTGGCAGGGTGGGGAACGTGTTGGCCATTGTTCATTGTCTCCTTTTGTCTCCTTTTGTTATTAATATTGTTGCTGTTACTGTTTGTTTTCTCATCTCATTGCTGTTTCTGGTAAATTGTTCTTATGTCAAGTTGGAATCTTTGCCTTTAGTGCCTGCAATTCTCCTCTCCAGCCATCTGCAGGAGTAGGAGCAGGGGAAGAGGGTAGAAGGGGGGTGAGAGGGGTAAGTGAGCAGCAGTGTGGCTTGGAAAATCTCTATGGGACAACTAAATCAGGGAGTACCATTCCTAAACCATGATGAGCAATAACTGTTACTTTGAGTGAATTTTACCATTTCATTTATGCTTTTATTTATTTTATTCTTTTCCACAGTACTGGAGACTTCTATGCTTTGCTGAGGATGGCATTTTCATAATTTGAAGACCAAACAGTATAATACCAAATGGACTAAGAAACAGTAGTCACTGCTTCATAATAGGAGGGAACCGTAGTGATCAGTGAGTTTGCACTCTATTATTCCATTTGTTTTAGGTAGGCATTATTAAATAATAAGAGATTTGGATGAAGGCAAATGGAGGGTAAAGAGTGTTTTATTCCAAAGGTCAGTATGAAAGTAACCCTAAAACAGAAAAGTGTTTTAAAAGAGAAAAGAAAATGAAAACTTGCATCAGCATGAGGGATTTGAAATAGATCAGAGAAGGAAAAATAGAAGTGTTTGAATGGAAATTAGCTCCATTGATAGTAGGTTTATTTTTAGGGAAGACATATAAAAAGCCATCAGAAGAAAGTAATCTGGATCAAGGTGCAAAGAGCTGACTGTCAGTTTTGTTTACAATAGAAATGGTAGTAGACCATGAGTACCTTAGCAAATGAGCATCACTGGAAAAAGTTAAAACTATAGAGCAGGTTGCACATTAATTATCTGCAGACTTTTCCACTTCATAAAGCTGTTGCTATAATGTAGTGTGCACTAATATCTCTACCATAAACTCTTTAACTGAGATTGCAATTAACAGTTTTTTCTCTAAATTTGTGACATTTAGTATTTACTTCTCTGTTCCTCTACTGGGTTTTTGGTAATGTTTTGTGTTTTACACCTTTTTTCTAGTTATATATAATGAATTTTACCACAGATAACAATGACAGTATTTTTAGCATGCTCCCTCTTCCCAAGACACTTTTCTCAGGGCTGGTTAATTGTCATTTCTGATTACTTCTGAAAAAACATTTAGCTGTCCAGAGTTGCATATGAACATTATTATATAATCCAGAATCAGGTTAACATCTTTGCTGGGATCTACTTTTCAAAGACTTCAGTCTTTATTTATAATGTGACAAAGAGGAAAGGTATTTATTCAGCTTCGTCTCATTATATTTTTGATGCTTAATTAATTTATGAAGTGATGATTTTGATTTTACAATAAGGATAGCATCAAAATACCTGAAACTCTAGCAGCTGCTAGCACCAATTTAAATTCCACTATTATCAGTCCTGAGGAATGTGCTTAACTACCCCAGTATAGACAAAACAGATGCAACAGCATAATGTATCCCAGTTCAATGCCATTTCTGTACAGCTATTTTGTCTCCTGTCTGAAGATACAGTACACAGGAATTGTTGAACTGTATGTTATCAGTAAATATTAACAAGAGTACAGTTAGTTTATTCTAGGGTCATAAAACTGAATTCCTAATAAAAATACCTCATCTATATTTCATCAATATCACAAGTAATCAAAAACTAATCATATCTAAAGGAACAGAACACAGTTTTGTCTTCAGATCACTAATTCACACAATCCTCAGTTTACAAAATCCTGAAACATTTTTTGAAGTACCAAAGTACTTAGCTACTTAGCAGTAAGATATTCAATAGGAGGAAACTGAAAATATCAGTGTATGTCAGTACCCTTCATCTAGAATAAAGGAATTCTTAAGATTTCCTGAAGTTTTGGACTATGTTAAAATTATTGGAATGAGTAAACATTGTTTATATCTGCCTCTAACTATTGAAAGAAGGGAACCCTAAAGAAGACAATAGTCAAAACGACAGCCAGTTCTCTTCATCTTGTATTCGTAACCAGCTTGAATTTGCAACAAAATGCTGTGTTCACTCATAATGAAAAAAACCAAACAAACCCTGATGAAATAGTGAGATGTATTTGGCAAAATTGTTTTAAACCATTAGTTCATGTAAACTGGTAATAACAGGAGGAGTTCTACCGAGGAGTCATGGAACACCTGGTATTTAGAATGCAGCAGCAGTTTGATCTTCAGACATGTACCCACAGATGTACTGAAATATAAAAAGATATTCCTTCAAGAAGACTATTGACATACCACTAGGTTAACATAATTCAGTGAATTTGCTGACTTTTGAACTTTTACCTTCAGGTATTACTCACTTCAAGGAACAAAGTCAGTCATGCAGATGACGCAAGTGTGTCTTATCTTTAAAAAAGTTAAGACCTTCTGACTCTACTGTGAACATCCTTTCTTGATTCCAAAACACTGTTTTGATTCTTAATTGACATTTCCACAGGTATTGTGTCTGTATTCTTGTGAGTTTTTGTAGCTTCAGTGTACCAACATGCAGTGTTAAATTAAGGTGTCAACTTGTTTATTTCTTTCCTTTTCTGATGTATGTCAATGAGTTCTTCACAGAATAACAATTCTATTGTGAAACACCCTACCAAAATCGTAGAGATTTTTTTAAGACAGAAAGTAATCATTTTTATTGTATAACCACTGACATTCTCAACAAAATCATGACCACAAATATAAAAGGGCCCTGCTTTCCAATTTTTTTTCCTTACTACCTACATACTGCCTGTGGGGCTAAAATGAAGCAAGCTGTAAATGATGTATGAAATAAAACATGGGATTCTGTTAGAAAATGAGTTTTGGAGAAACAAAAAACCCTCCAACTATTAACATCCTTTAAAAAGAAAAGAAAGAAACTTATTTCTAGGATTTATAGTGCTGTGAATAAAATAATGATACTGGGGAATACAAATGAGAATTGATTAAGTAAAGGACAAAGACTTAAAGCAACTGCTGATGAAAAAATATTGGAACAGATGACTTATTTTAATAGAGTCATCTATAATAGGTATCCAAATATAAATTACTCTTCTAAGAATTATCATTCTTTATTATTTATCTTACATTGTAGAAAAAATCCTAGTGTGATGTAGGTATTATAAAAAAATGTATCCTCTATTGTTATACAGCAGTAGCATTGCTTTCTGCTTTCTAGAAATGCCTTCCATGCACTACTTTCAAAAGAATTAAAAAATCATTATAAATTGTTATCAAATGATAATAATTATTATAATTCATTATTAATAATTACTATACAAATTATTCATCATGCCATATTAATACTATTAGTAAAATCATAAAAAACTTCAAAATCATTTGCATGATTAGAAAAACACAGCATTGTAAGACAGACACAGATGTCATTTGAGGCTATCCAGGATAGCTTGACATCAACTATTAAAACAGAGACTACAAAAGAGCGTGTGTGAAAACATACAAGTGAAATATGTGGGCAACACCTAACCTTTTTCATGCTACAGATTTCCAGTCACTGAGTTGTTTTTTTTTAATGGCTTTAAATGGGAACATGCGACTAAGCTGCTCACTGATGGTGTTGCTGGAGAACAAGTCTAATATGAAAGGTCAGTATTTTGCACGTTTGAAACTCAGTCGTTTTAAAGTATAAATATCGATTCTTTAGCACTGTGAAGATGTTGCTACTACCTAAACTGGAACACTTAGCTAGACACGTTCCCACCCCAAGTGCAGAATGCTGATACAAGTCCAACTTTAAAACCTCTGAAATCTTCATGGAATATTTCCACACTTTAGTAACAACCATTCAGTTCTGTAAGTTAATACTGTCTGATGCCAGCTGTTTAATTTAAAATCAGACCAGGTAAATGCCCAGTAGCTTCATACCTCTGTAGTGCTATGTGAGCATAGACTGGCACAGCTCCTACTGTTACTGAAAGCCCAGTGAATAGCCAGATGTGCACAGAAAGCTTGAATAATGATAGTAGTCAAAAGGAAATTGAAGCAGATAGGAATCTGTAGTTAGAAATGTTTTGGTGAGCAAGTTAATATATAGAAAAATAGTTCACCAGTGACCCTTGGGAATCACGAGTGGTTGCTGGGTTCATCACTGCCCTCAATATGAGTGATTTTGAGACAATACTGTCCTTCATCTGCCTGGTTCCAGGGGCCCTGTTTTCAGGGTATGTGGATCTGGAAGAAGAGTGCTACACTGAGGTGTGAGGTTTGATTCTGAGCACTTCACTGCCGGGCAAGCAACACAAGGTAGGGAGCAATGCATGATTTGCACACTGAAAGATTTAAAAATAGTATTTTTCACTTACCTTTATAGGAGATATTTGATAGTAGAAACCTATTTATTAGTTCCTAATGAATACCTGAGGGAGCAGAATTTCTATTGCTTAAACATGGCCATTAATCACTGAGCACTGTGAGAATAGTCTTTCGTGAAAGTTCAAGTGACTGGTGGTTGAAATTTTGTTGATTTCTATGTAAAAATTGGCCAGCTAAATCTTTATTCTTCATCTACCCTATGGTCTGTGTACATGCCAAACTCACATTCATCATTACTTTGGCAGGAATAAGGTGGGATGTCAAATTCCTTTTCAGAAAAGTGGATACACAGACTGTCATGCAAATTTTATTTTCTCCACTAAAGTGTCTAATTCCCATATTTTAAGTAAATGGTACAGCTCATGTGTCACGCAATAAAATTGAAACTCTTTCTATCAAGTTAAACATAACATTTACAAGCTTAGCTATTGGCAAGAAGGTGGCATTAACTTCTCTCTCCAAGTATCACAAAATGTATATAAACACATCTCAAGCTCAAAAATGTCTTAAAAAGATGCAGTCAAATAAATTTAATTACCTCCTCTGCACATTAATTGAACAAATTAACATTATAAGAGTTAAACCTAATTATATCATTAACTGAAAACATATGTCTTATTCTATACTTAAAGTAGTATCTTAAATTTCTTTCTCTTCCTGAAATAGCAAGGTCTGTAATTATCTAAGCTTCTCAATACTCTCATAACTTTCTCTATGTGTTATTAAAATATTAATACAGGCAGGCAAAAATATTAATACAGGCAGGCAAAAGTATATATATATGAGATACATATATATATATATATAATCTATATCTGATAAAATGTTATTTGAAATGTAATATGCATAAAATATCCTACAGGTATTCTTGAAGTGCCCAGTAATGCTATTTGATGTTCATTTGTATCATATGGCATAACCTACCCTTTCAAACATTTTAAAATTACAATAAATGTTCTAACTTTAATTCAAGTGCTAATTGGATAAATTACTATGGTTTGCTACCATTTGGAATACCACAGAATATCTGAAGTAATACATTGTGTCTGTATACAAATTTCTTTATTTAATTGACATATGAAAAATTAGTAAATTTCACTTTAATGCTGTTTAGACACATGATGCTGACTCGTGGTTAAGCAAAGTGGCTTGAGACAAGTTCACACACATGAAGATTTATTAACAGGGAAGTTATATTGAAGGAAAATTAAAAACAGAAATTGGTGAGAGGGGAAAGGGTAAGGAGAGAGGAGGGAAGTCGAGGAGGGAGGTGTTGTTATTGCCAACTGGAGCATGCTTAAATCAAGGGTAGGTTCTACATGCTGCAGTCACTGACTAGCAGACCCATTGTAGCAGCACTGTTGGAGGCTGCAGGTGCAAGGATATGGGAGTAACAATACAAGGGCAATTACATGAGAACAGCAGAGGAAAACACTCCCCTGGCAGCTTGGATGAAGGGTTATGGAGCTGGCCCTGGAAAGCAGGCCATGGACGTGCAGATAGAAGGCCCTTACAATACAAAAGACGAAGCCACCTGAGGCAATGTACAGCACATCTCAAACCATGGTGACTGTTGGTTACGGAGATAAAGCTGTTCCTGAAATAATTTAAACTGGTTTTTTCTGCATGTGATTTCTGCCTAATCTATGAGCATATGCAGGGTACAGTCTTTTAGTCAGTGAACTTGGCTTGGAAGCTGTGGAGGAGGACAGAGAGGGGCAGAATGCTCGCCCTTCCTCTGCAGAGATCCACATCCCCAGCCATGATAGAGCATCAGCCCCTCTTTTCTGTGAAAGTGATTCTCATGGCTGTTACATCTAGGAAACCTTAGCACTTGTGTGGAGGAGAGGGGCGACAGATTCTGACATTATGGTCACTGTCAATAGATATTGTACAGAATATCTGATTTCACAAAAAAAATCATGTCTATAAAAAAGACATATACATAAAAATAGATTAGGAGTAAGTGCCTCAGCTTACTCATATCCTAATTATAAAAATGGCATTGTTTAGCAATGGATTTTAACAAGATTTATTTGTTTTCTCTTTTAAAGCAAAATTTTAGAGCTACTTTCTGTAAAGAGCTGTGGGAAACAAATTTATTCTAATGGTCTTCTGGGAAAAATGCAGAAATACTGTGTTCAAGCATGACATCATTCTGTTATTTTGGGCAATGATACATCCATAAAAGAAAAATCATCAAAATGCTTGTGAGTCTGTTTTCTTTAAAACTCTCAAATATTTTTTCCAGGAACAATAACTACGTATTTAGAGATACACAGATATCTGAAGACAGCAACAGTCCTGTTGTCTGATTTTTGACAACTCACAGAAGATATGATCATGTACATTTTCTATCTGTCATTGACAAGAATGATTCTGTATTTCAGTAAATGAGAGACTTTAACTACTTCAAAAATGTAAGTCCTAATTGAAGGAAGTATCTCCTCAAAAGAAAAGTTGTAAAACCAATACATCATCCTCCTGTTCCATGCTGCTTGTAAACAGGTGATATTTCTCCTTAAAGATTAAAAAGGAAGGCAATAAATTTATTAGCAATTTTTAAACATTTAACATATATAATTATAGTAATATTGAAATGTGATCTGCAATTCATACTAACAGATAATTAGGAGGCATAGACAGCACTTATAATCCTCTCTACAGGTCACTCACACATAAAATTATATCTTGGATTAGACAATTATACTTCCATATCTATTTTTGGACAAGAGCAATGGTCTTTATGGCAATGACAGGTAAGGTGCTCTTTATTTTAGAGAAACTTACTGTGTTCTAACATGGGGAGCTGGAATTTGTATCTTAACAAATTCTGTTTGACAGAAGAGTGTTCCCCCTTCTCACATCTTTAATCATATCCTAATATTTTCCTTTACACCTCTATATATAACTGAAAAACAACAGAGACAACTCATTTCTCACAATTCACCAAATGAGTATCAGATAACTTTTAACTGTTTTCAATGATTGATGAGAATAGACCACTGGTTTTCATGGATTTATTTTTTTTTAGGAGTTGTCCAGTGAAACGATTTTCATTTTAAATTTAGGGATTACTGTGCTCATGACGCTGCATAATTTGACTTCTATAAGGTCAGAATATTAATTTGTGCAATAAGTGTCAGACATCTTCAGTCATAAATATCTTCTGACTATCGCAAATTTACGCAGTCAATTTCTTTCATTTAATGGATCTGACTTAATTTCCATGTGAAGTATTTTGGCCTAGCTGCAACCCACTATTATAGCAGAGAATAGGAATAAAAATCACTACATTACTTGGTACTATTTAATAGCATCTTTCACACTGTGAAGTGCCCATCCATCTTTAATTCCCTAGTCATTCTGACCTATTCTGAACAACCTTACTCCCTATTTACTCCTTTATTCCTGTATTTGCTACATGGTATTTTATAATTTACCATGGATTTACATATCCATACTTAAATTTCTCTTAAAAAACCACAAAGTTCATGCATCACAAAGAGAATAGGTTTAGATTAGATATTAGGAGGAAATTCTTTACTATGAGACTGGGGAGAAATAGGTTTAGATTAGATATTAAGAGGAAATTCTTTACTATGAGACTGGTGAGACACTGAAACAAGTTGTCCACAGAGGTTGTGGATGCCCCATCCCTGTCAGCGCTCAAGGCCAGGTTGAATGGGGCTCTGAGCAACCTGGTCTAGTGGAAGATGTCCCTGCCCTTTGCAGGGGGATGCAATTAGATGCTCTTTAAGGTCCCTGCAAGCCCAAACCATTCTATGACTGTATTATCAAGGGTTCCTTTCAAAGAAGACATGCTTCAGAAGTGTATCTTTGTTTTTCAGTTTTAATGCTCCCTTGAAAACTGGTAGAAGTTGTGATGGCAAAAAGTATTTTCCATTGTGCCCATTTGCTTGCTATATAACTTAATTAATTTGGCATGCAAACCAATGTTTAGTTTTTCAATTGTTACTATCTAAAAGAAATGTTACATTTTTGCCAATTATTTCAGTAGAAAGAAATATTTAGGTAATATTCTCTATTTCTGATTGAAAATTGATATTGCAAAATAGAAACCAATCCAGAACACATTAATTGGGAAGACAGTCTCATTTCTCTCCTCTGTATCTTCATTTTCTAATTATGAAATGTGGCAATTAAATTTTTGTCTGATAGCCTATTATCTTACCTTTCAGAGTTTAAAAAGAGGGAAATAATGCTTTGTCTACTTGTTCTTTGACTTCAAAGATGCTACATTTCATTTATAGACTCTCACAAAAGGAATGCAGATAATTACACCAAAGGATTATGTAAATACTAATAAAAAGAGTAAAGTATTCAATGAGTTCTTGAAACCTGCGAGATAGCAGGTTTTCATGTCTTTACAAGCTGAAGTTATTCAAATGTCCAATTAGCATTATGAAATACTATTTTTCTTCTACTTAAAAAATAGTTTTTAATGTTTTCTTCTCTGATAACAGTGAGATATTCATTAAAAACAATATAGTGTAGGTGAAACAAATCAAGTGATGTAAGATGTTAAAAACATTGAAAAGAAAATTATCTTCAAAGACATAAAAAGAAGTTTTGTAGCAATGCCCTTCACAATGTAAATATTCAAAATTATGGGGAGGGTAAATGATGCTTCATTTTGGGAAATTTTTGGAGGCATTATTTTCCACTTGCTGTGAATATATGCTGAAAATATTACTCTGTGTTTGCACTTACTGAGACTTGCAGGAATCTGAGTTATATGCCCCCTGAAGCTTGCTTTAGAGCTATTGTCGCATCACTTCATCTTTTTATGAACTAGTTTTCTGCCTCCATAGAATCACGAAAGAGCTAATACAGACAAGTGAAGATGTCTCTTAGGACTCAAGTCATTTTCAAGACTCAAAGCTCTTGAGTAAAAATAATGTGTTTTAGAATTACCTCTGCTAAGCCGTGTTTCCACTTGCATAGTACAGAATGGAGGGGAAGATTTTTATGTCACTGAAAAAAGAACTCTTTAGTGCAACTAGCAGGAACCCAGAGGCAAAATATCTTCCAAAGGACTCTTTCTGGAAACACGGGCTTGCCATGTGACTTTGTAGTGACGTGTTTGTAATACGTTTATGTTTTAATCAACTGTTTTCTGTGGAATTGATGGAGTTCATGCATACATCTTAGGCTTAGAACACATCTTTGACAGCTCAATGTCAGTGATCATTACATGAATTTCATATACTCATAATAGGGATAGAGACAAAAGAAGCAGAGACTACCTTCAGAAATCCCTCTCTAGATTAGCACTGAATGTAAGTTTTGGGTAATTAATGAAAATAAACCTATACTTCCAAAGTACAAGGGAGAACTGGAGTTTCATATATAATATGTTACTTCCTGAAAAAGGAATCTTTTAAACCTTAAATTTACCTATTTCGGAAGTAAAATAGCAATTAGGCTTTTCAGATCTTTTCATGAAATAAAACAGAAGTATCATGGTGTAGTGATATGAGATGGAAGAGGAGAAAGAGCTGAAGTGGAGAGAAATAAATATTAATACTAGAAATATTGTCTTATTTTTGTACTGTAGTAAGTGCTATCTGGCAGCAAGTAAAATGAATGTTTTTAATCTGAGTTATGATAAAATTCCAAGGACATTTTCTGTCCTTGTTGTCATATTGTGAGAACAACATTTCTGTGGGATGAATATCTCACATAATCTGTTTACTTAAGTGTTTTTGAATAGCATCAAAGTTATTAAAGTTTTATAATCTTTTCTTCTTGCGATAATGACCATATAATTAGAAGTCAGTTATGTAATTATATTTGTACTTGTGCTTAGATTTCATGTGAATGTAACCAGTGATTCAATTTCTTCTACATGATTATGCGGTATCATAAAAATTTAAATAAATATGTTACAAAGCAAAGTGTGAATAATGTAAGTTATTAGAAAGAGAACTTGTTCAGTCTAAAGTTGCTTAATCATCATATGTTTAGTTTATTACTGCACTTTTCCCTTTTATTACTCTCAGGAAATTAGAATAAACTTTATAGGCTCTTAAGCCTGTGATTTATTTTATTTTGTAAACCGGGCTACATTTCCATATTCTGTAGACTTTCATTACTAAGCCTCTGATCCTTGGACTTAATAAGAATAATTTCTTGGGAATATCTTCATCAGCCCTCCTATTGATCATGCAATCATGTTGATCGTGTTCATCAGTGTATTATAAGAAGGCCATGGAGTAAAGAGGTATGATAAGAAAGTCACACTTTCATTAGACAAGTGTAAGAAGTTGTGTGGTATTTATTTCTATACAAACCACAGAAGTTAAAAAAAAAAAAAGTAGTTATATTTTATAAACAGCATTGGCAAAAATATCTCTATTTCTACATTAAATTAAATTAATGTCATTTGAAAGCTCGGTTCCTGAAGAGGAACATTTTGTCAGAGGCTCTATAAGCAAAGTGAATACAGAGGTGAGTGGAGTTCTAGGCATGCTAAAAAAGCAGGATTCTTGGAGATAGTGCTTTTGGACATGACAGCTAAAGTTTAAAGTCCAGTTTGGTTGGTGTGCCAGTAGGAGGAAATACTTTTTGCTATTCCCTTTCTCCTTGTCCAACACAAAGAACAAAACACATTACAATTAAACAAAAACTTCAGAAAACAAGAATGAACAGAATCAGAATTTCAGGATTCTATAAAAAAGTCAGAAAAAGGAATGAAAAATGCCTTTGTCCTTGAAATACTTTATCTAGAAACTGAGATAAGTGAAGTCTGTTCAGCATGTTTCACTGTCCTACCAAATCTCTGTAGATTCTTTAGGAGATATTTTTGAACTATAATGGAAACATTACTGAAAAGAAAGCTGAGGTATAATGCTTCTCTTTTATGTTTTTTCTCTCAGATATGGTTTTGGAAAAGTCTTTAACTGATTTTGCCTTAATTTAACTAGCTGCAAAGACTGATCACATTCAAGTATATATATTAGTCACTGAGCTGAACAGACTTTTTTTAAATGTTCTTCTGGTTGAGTATAACTATTATTTAGAAGGAATTTTTATTCCATGTTATGATAAACATTTAAAAGATATTAGTTAATACCCAGAGGGAAATGGAATTCCTCACATAAAAAAATACTCCTAAGTGGTAAAATCATGGTCCTTATGTTAAAAAATCCTGAAAATATTTGCTGTTATGTTACGTATTTAAGTTTTTAGCATTATTATTCTAATATTTAAAATGTATTATCTTATGCTGTAATATCATATGGTAATTTTTGAGTGCTTTACACTTCCTAAGTTTAGTTAATGTTCTTTTAAGATGCTTATTGCTGTGTTTTTTCCCATATTTTCGGAAAATCTGCCTGACAACAAGAAATTCCATGGATTGGCATCAAAATATGTAGCATAAAAGCCATGTGATTTTCTAGGAATATTCATCTTTGTTAATGTTGTTACAACAAAATAAGTTGTTACCTGACTTTTGGACCAATGCTGAAGACACATAAAAAATTCTGATTATGGGAAAACTGTTTGGTTCATCTAGTTTAAACCAAATTAGAAGTTAAGTGTTTTATTGATTTCTTAACGATAAATAATTAACCTACAGACAGTGGGTCAGGATCAACATCAATTTAGCACCAGAGAAACCATGTTAAGCATGCTTTCATAATTATTCTCAAAAAGTTCTAATCTCACATACGTGCAAAATGACGGCAAATCTCTCCCTCCCTCACAGACAAGGTTTAGTTCCCCACTTCTGGTACTGTGCTTTTGTTACTTGCAGATGCCTCCTGTGGGAGACATGGATGGTCTCATTTGTGTCAACCTGTGCAACCTAAGTACCTCATCTGCCTGTTTTTTGAACATCTCTGTGCCTGTGTCTGTGCATGTGAATTGATAATGGAGTGACTCTTGGGAGTGGTCCTGTGCAGGGTAAGGAGTTGGATTCAATGATCCTTGTGGGTCCCTTCCAACTCAGCATATTCTGTAATTCTGTATCAATTTTTTAATCGTAAATCTAATATTGTCACTGTTATAATTATAGAAAATCTTATTGAATCACATCATAAATGGTAAATTAGTCAATGATTAAATGCTGATAAACCCTTTCACCCTCATCTTTTTGTATCCATGTCCTTTGCACATGTGGTATCTGTGTAAGTTGTTCTAAATTGTTTCTAATTCAGTTTTCCTATGTGTGCTTCATCCAAGTAGTTAGTAATAGTAAACTTTGGCATTGAACTCTATTAAAGTCACACTTTCACAAATTCATATTAAAACCTGCTTTTTTGTCAATACCTGCGATGGTGATTGTTTAAGCAGTCTAACCACTCGATCATGACAGACATGCTGAACACTGCAGCACCTCTCAACCCTTCCTCTCTGAGGTCCTGTCCTGACCACATCCTGCTCTAAGTTTTATACCTTGTGCAAGGTCTAAAATTAGGCAGTTTTGTTGTTCTAGTTGCTAGAATATCAGGAAGAATTGCCTTATGGCATGTTGCTTTCCTTCTATCTTAATTTTTTTTATCAACTTTTTTTAAAATTCTAACTCTTTCAATCCCTTTCAAAGGGCATATGAGGCAGGAGCAAGGGTCATCTTCTGTGATTTTTCTAAAAATGTTTTGACTTACAATCAAATAAAATTAGATTTCCCTTTCCATTAATTTTCTTTCCATTTTTTGGAGTTCCCAGTTGCGAGCATAGCAATAGATGTTTGGGGTTTTTTTCCTTTGTGCTTGAATGTACCAACCACTTTAGGAAGTACCTTCTGGCACTTTAGTGACTGTCACAGACTGAGAAACACTAACTCACCTGAAGTATCTGGCTTCTGGGTAATTGGAAATGCTGATCTGAGATTCAGAACTTGCTAGTTTTCCTCCCACATCAGAGATTGGAGGAAAATGTTTTCTCGCTGTCACCTTGTAGCAGTAGAGAACATTGAGCTGTTTGGACTTTTTAGCACAGAGAACTAAGAAATCTTTCAGGGGGTCAGTATGGACAGAAATGTCTGATATTTAAACTGTTAGGGACTAGGAAGGTATTCAGGATGGTGATCTGCTTATCAACGCAGATTTGATTAATGATGATTGGGCTTTAATAAGGTTATCAAAAGATGCAAAGGGCAGCTCCTGGTAGGATTTCAAGTTTCTCTTTGGACGGCAACACTACAGAAAAAAAGATGGCATTTTCACAATAGGAGAACAATTTTTTCTACATTTAGTCTTAAAGTGCAAGCCTTTTGGCTTCACTTGAAAGTATTTCACAGCCTGATTTGCAGGCAGTGTTATCCACCGCCTATAGTCACATCTAGAGTGTCTTCGCTCTGTTCATGTTTTTCTGTTGTATTAACAACTCTATTGGCAAACCAAGCAATTTCCTAGTTTCATCTGTACGAGCTGAGGAAGAAAAAACGGTGGTGAACAATTTAAGACCTTCTATCAGTAATTGGAAGTGTTACTATCAATTATAGGTCAACATTTTAGCCTTATGAAATTACCTGAAAAATTGTCAAAATAAAATGACTGAGCACTCAGTTATTTCAAAGGGTTGTTGAAAATAACACGGTATAAAGGATCTCCCATCTTCAGAAAGCACAGTCTCATGCTTTATGGAAAAGATTCATCATAGAATTTCTGTGATTAATTTTAAGTTACTCTGAAAATGCTCATGCATCTTTGTAGTGATAGTGTAACTGTAACAAGTTTCCTTTTCATTAAATTTAAGTATTAAAATGCTACATTGAAACAATATGTTTCTTTCTAATTTTTGAGTCATTAAACTAATTTGAAAAAGAAGAATTTTAAAAAGCCTGATTTTTACTTAAGAGTTGTGTTCCCAAAGAAAAGTGATTTTCCACTTGTTCGTTTACTCACATTTTACAACTCATTTAGTCATATTCACCTTATATAAGGAAGAACAAAATGTGAATGTTCAAACATCGATGATTGAAACATCAACATTTTGTGAATGTCTGGGAAAATAAATTACATTTTATCCCTGTGTAGAATATTTTGATACAAACAGTCTCTGACCAGACTTTATTTTTCAAATCTGCATATTTGGTTTCCATCTGGGATCATAGCCTTGCAATCTGATGCAGATAATGTCTAAAATTTATATATTGGACAGTAAAAAGAAAATTTAATAGGAAATAATACCAAAAGAAGGGGAAACATTTGCAATTTTGTCCTGCTTGTTAGAAACATCTATCAGCATTAATTTAATCAAGTTGAAACTTGTGAATGTAAATTGAATACGTATTTCTCTTGTATCATTAGTATTTGAATATTTAATGTTTTCAAACGTGTGAAAAAGGCTGAAGAAAAGAACATGGCACAGTGTGAAAACTCAGTTATTCCTTGATTGTATTCACAAGAAGGAACTAAATAGAACATTGTTGCAGTGCTTTTTCTCTGGGTTTAAAATTGCAAAATCAATTAAGTTTATTAGCTAGAATGCTCAAATATACTTAATTATTGCAATGGGTAGTACTTAAAGTATAGATCAACCAATTAGTTCTCATATATAAACAGAGTTTGAATCTTAATGAAAATTACAGGTAAAAGTACAGATACAGTTACTATGCCTTCTTTATATCCATTAAGATTACTCTTTACTAGCACAATGATGTCAGTATAGACAACAAGATAGACAACTTGGCCATAGTGTTTTCCAAGATTCTTTCAGATATCATGTATTAGCTTGTTGATTGCGTTTTTTTAAAATCCTACTCGGTGCCTCCTACCTCCAAAAAAACCCCAAACCAAACAAAAATCCAAACCAAGCAAAAATCCAAACATGTTTATTTGTCCCACTAGCTACACGAAATTAAAGTGTTCAGGAATGAGAGTTCAATTCTGAATGGGATAATACTTCAAGACACACTATTCCCATTCCAGAGGTACTCAGTACCAAGAGATATCAAGATTACTAGCTACTATACTGGCATGCCATTGTATAAGTTTCTCTCTACTGTCTAGAATTAATGCCCATCAGTCACAAGGGCATTTGTTACTACGTGACCAATGACTTTATGTGAGTCCTCTGTCCCTCTCCTTCCCTATATTGACTAACCTTTTGTACAGAATACTTAACAGTAGCACAGAAGTGTCAAATTAAATAGATAGACAGGCAGACATATATATTCAGCATTGAATTTGAAGTGATATTAATTCTTTTTCACTTCAAATGAACTTAGTTTTCAGTTGTCTTCTGAATTCAGACTAGTCAAAGGGTAGAGGATTTTCTTTCCCTGCAGTTATTCTTACATGATGAATTTTAAAGCTGTGAGAACCATACCTGCAGTAAGAGTAAATGTCTAGTTACACACTATGTGTGTTTTCCTTCTGCATCAGACGAGGAAATGAAAATAGCTATCAGCGAAAAGATAAGTAAATTAGACATCTTTCAGATGTTGGGTTTTGGTTTTGCATTTTTTTCAGTACTGATCTATGTTTTAAAGGTTATATGGGAGGAAAAGAAAAATCATCCAGCCTATAGGTAGGTGCATGAAACTGGAATGGAAATGATTCTTTTTAAAAGATAAGAATAAGAGGGTTTGGGTTTTTTTAAATGCCAAGAGAGTCAATTATGCATGAAAATACAGAAAAAAAAATCAGAGTCAAAAATCCAGTCTTTACTAGACCCTCCTAACTGTAAGTATACCTCAAAAATTTGTAATAAAAAAGCTGCAGCAGATAAAAGCATATTTTGGCTCACCAGCATCTTACTATTATGCTGAGTACTAAACACTTATCATTGTATTACATCTATTGAGTGCACTCTTCTAAAAAAACCTTTAAAATCTGAGCACAGTAGAGAATTGATTTTAACTCAGTGTTAAAATTTTAAATTAGACAAATGTTAAATGTATATAGAAATGCTTAGAGTTTTACTGTTAAGTAGTAGCTGATTGCTCACCAAATTGCTGAAAAACCTAAGACAGCTATGGCAAATAAATATGTTGTTTACTGATTTTAACTTACACGTTTTCTTAGCTTTGGTATTGGTTGTGCACAATAAAAGGTACAATAGATGAGTAACTGCAGCAAGAACTATAGTAACAGAAAGGTAGATTACTGTTAAGAGGAAAATATGTGTACATCACATCTTGGGAGCATAATAGAATTGTATGTAGTAGATATACAAATGTCTAACCACTATAAAAAACCTGTTTTACTGCTATATATAAAATTTAAGGGAAAAGAAACTGGAGAGGCTTTTTCACTTATACTATGTGATAAATAAATTTTTAGCAAGGCATAAAAGACTGAAATGAAGCCGAAGTTTTAAAAGAAAACTGATTGTGGAGTGACATACTTTGCACCTGGAAGAAAATATTAATAGGAAAAAAACTTCAATTAAAGAGAGAAAGACCAAAAAAAAGAAATGAGTATGATCTCAGAACTTTAATTGTTGTAAAGGTATATAGTTCAACAGATTGTAATGGGACTCTGTTGATTTCTATCCAATAAAGATTTGATACATAAAGTTAAGTGCCAGGTTGTCATAGAAAAAAACAAAAATGTTTGTCTGTCCCCACGTCTTGCTTCTACAGGCAGTCGTGTTGATAATGAGCCCTATCCGAAGTACCACAAATAAAGGGTATAACCAGCTCCTTCTAAACAAAGTAAGAAGATAAAAATTGCTTGTCTTTCTGAGTTATATACTTTTTAAAACCTATACTTTAGGAATTCAAGAGTTTTAGCACGCCTCCTTGCTTGAAGCGTACCAGTAAGAGTAAATCCAGGGGGATGTACATGGGACAGTTGTTGTACACAGTGTTCAATAATCAATTTTCTGATGACATATATGCCAGTTGGGTTTTTTGCTTCTTGCTTCCAGTGCTTATGGTTCTTTCCTAGGTGATTTCAATGCATAGTTTTATTGAGTTAGAAACAGACCACTGAGAACACACACATGGCCAAATCTCATGTTCTCCTAGGAGTTCTGAAGCCATGACATATGTAGCAGAGGAGTAAAGGGAAGCATAAGCCTTACCTGTGACCTAGATTTTTTAAGCAGAAAGATACTGGGTTTTAGTTTTAGTCTAATACATGAATGATTCTTCTGTGCCTGTGGTAAAGCCCCAACATACGCAATACTTATATAAAAAAGGGTCTACATGGTAGTTTTAAATTTAAGTATTTCCCAGAAAGACATCATTTTACTTAACACGGTATATTTTCTTCTCATTTTCCTGGTCATTAATCAACGTGTCTCAATGAGCTCAAGAAGTTGGTCCATGGGAATCTCACGAGGTTTGACAAGACCAAGTGCCAGATGCTGTACCTGGGTCGAAGCAACCACCGGTATCAATAAAGACTGAGGAATGAAAAGTTGAAGAGTAGCCCTGATGAGAAGGACTTAGGGGTGCTTGTGCATAAAAAGTTGGACATAACCCAGCAATGTACATTTGCAGCCCAGAAAGCCAATTGTATCCTTAACTGCACCAAAACGAGTGTGGGCACCAGGTCAAGGGAGGTGATTCTGCTCCTCTGCTCTGCCCTCATGACTCCACCTGGAGTACTGCATCCAGCTCTGGGATCCCAATATGAGGAGGACAGACCTGTTGGAGCTTGTCTAGAGGAGTGTCACAAAGATAGTCAGAGGGCTGGAGCACCTCTCCTCTGAGGAAAGGTTTCTAGAGTTGGGGTTGTTGCATCCCATGAAGTTCATATAGGTCTATTTCTTGAGGTTGCCCAGATCCCTCTGGATGGCATCCCATCCCTCAGGCGAGTCAACCACTCCACTCAGTTTGGTGTCATCTGCAAACCTGATGAGGATTCCACTTGATCCCACTATGTCATTGATGAAGATATTATACAGTCCTGTCCCAGTACGGACCCCTGATTGACACCACTCATGACTGATCTCCATTTGGCATTAAGCTATTTCTATTTCCATAGTTCTTCTGAGGTATTGCAGGCCTCAGATACATCCAAAATTTCATTTCCTCAACTGAGAGAGAAGATAACATTTCTCTGACAAAATATATTTCATCAATTACTCATCAAATAATCTCAGAAAACAATACCTATTTGCTATTGCAATCAGATGATCTACATGAAAAACTAGGACTAATACAACAGTATAGTGGTAAGTACGGTGAACTTGCCACCGGTTGCCGCAAGAGAGGAGCCCCGAAGAGAAGATACAAGGACTCCCTGAAACAACATCTCAACCTTGGCCATATTGATCATCATAACTGGTCTACTAGGGCCTCCAATCGGGAGGCCTGGAGACACACCATCTATAACGCAGCTGTCTCCTTTGAGAACGCACGCAGGATCACTCTCGAGGAGAAAAGACAATGCAGAAAGAACCGTGTCTTGCAGAATATACCATCTAAGGAGTCTTTCTGCTGTGCCTTTTGCAATCGGACATGTCTATCTCGTATTGGCCTCATTAGCCACCAGCGTGCTTGTAACAAACATGGATAGAGCGAAGCCCAGCCATGATGAAGACCCTTTCTGTTATTTTTATTCTAGTAGTTGTTGCAGGGGTTTTTCATCATTTCTCAGCAACAACCAAAAAGTCTTTTTCCCTTTCTGCAATTCATGTCATTTTTACTGTCTTTCTAGCTGAGCACAATCATCTGAGAAATGTCTGTAAGTACTGTTACTTCTGAAGTACTGTTAACTTCTTAGGAGTTATAACTGTATCTTTATTAATTAATGAAAAAAATAGTCTAAATCCTCAATCTTCTTCCTTTTTTTTTTATAAACCCCTAATCAGATAAATTATTTTGCTTGCAGTGAGACATATTTTTATTAATATTAACAACCTGAGTGCATATATTTGCAATTCTTTAGGTTAAATATTTTTAGGCATTTTTCAAATATTCTTCTTTTGCATTTAACTGCAAAACAATTTGATGTAGGATTGTTGCAGCACAATAGAACGTCCTGATGGATTTATTTTTTTATTTTTGTCTTTTTCATAAAAATATATTTCTTTCAATTGAATTCAACATCAAGAACAAAATACAGTCACTAGTTAGTGTGTCTAGTCTTCTTGTCTGCAAAAGGTTAGTTGATTTGTATCTGCACTTTTTTACTAAACAAAGAAACAGATGTAAAATTTGGATTTCAGGAGTAAAAAGTGAGCAGGACAGTTTCATTCTGCTGAAGAAAAAAGTAATCTGGAACATAATTCCACAATGCAGAGAGAAAATGATAATTAATTTTAATAGTAATTTTTATATCTTTATAACAGTACAAAGTTCCTGCAGTATAATTTAGTGTGTGCAGTTAAACATAGAAAAAGGAAAATGCAGGTCTAGTAAACAGTCATCACAAGTAAATAACCCTCAGCAGGTCTGAATAATGCAATTCTATGATACTCTGTTTGGGTACAGTTTTCAGACTGTATTATAAATGAAATTTTTCCTCTCAATATGATAAAATATATCACTAGATCTGTCAACTGTTAATAATACCTGGTTAAAATAATTACAAGTAGAGATAATTCACACCTGTATTTTGTGGACTTAAAGTCAATATATTCTGATATCATGACTAGCAATTTTCTTCAGTGAACCAAAAAAATGTTGTCCACTGAAAACAAAGTATATTTCCACGTTAACTAACATCACTGTTTTTCCCAAATGATCAAAAAATAATGGAAGTCATAACATCAAAATATCAGAAAATCAGAAGTGGTAATAAAAGTGTGCAATTTGTAATTAAATCTATGACATTTTATAGAAGATTTACCATAGATTAATAGAAGATCAGGTCTCAACATTCTTAAATTTGACTAAAGAAGACCAGGGATTTCCAATTGTGCTTAGGAAGCTTTGTTTTAACACAATCACATAATTCTAGTTGATAAATTTCAACATCAAGACTGTTACCTTTACACTTATATAACCAGTTTGCAAATATACTTGGCTAAGTATAATTGCCTTTGCTCAGGAAACAAGGATACGAATCTTGTAGCGTTATTTTTCCTGGTTCTTGCAGTAGATCTTGTCACCACTCTGGGCAATTCCACACATTATTGACCCTTAAATTGTCATACAGCATAAGACTGGGTGTTTCTTCAAAGATTCATGATTTTCTATGATTTGCTGATTTCATTTTTTTCTCGGGATAGATAGTTTTTATTGCTATAGTGAAACAAGCAAGTAATTTAAGATATATATAAACAATAAAGCATTGTTTATTTTACAGCACTAAAATGGTAAGTTAAATAAAGTCACCCATGTAGGAAAAAGAATACTTTTTTTGGCATTAAAGTGTCAACTGGAAAGTTCAAACCCACTGTGATATCTCAAAAACCCCCAAATTATTCTGTGTTTCTTTAACAATGAATTGCCAGGAGCTTAATTATATTTTTCCAAAATATTACACTGCTTCTCAAGTGTGGAAATAGTTCTTGCTTTTATCTTCTTAACGGTGCAGATATGCAGCTTTTCTCTTTGCAAAGGGATTGAAGAAGCTTTTCTGGAAACAACAACCTTAAAGACATAATTTATCGTGCTGACTATGTTTGATTTCACTTCTCTTTTTATTCCAGAATTTATTTACCTGCAATTACAATCCAAGCAGTGATTTAAAAGCTTTCTTCTCTATCAGGAGATACAACTATAAAAGCAATATTCTCAGAGGTTAAGATTAGAATGAAAACTTTTTATCAAATGGATTACTAATAAGTATGTAGGTTAAAACTGAGATCCCTCCAGTTATTTTTTCTATTCTTTTACATGAAACCTGTTATTGATTTGGAAACTTTTTGATTTGGGCAAGTAATGCAGCAATAGTATGAAATGGTATTGTGGAACCACAGTCTAACATCTCCAAATGTAATCCGGGTCTCATAACAAAATTTTCCCTTGTCAAACATTAAGATGTTTGCCTCAGGATTTCCAAGAGGATCTACAATTTTACTGTGAGAATAACCTGTTAAACACATGAACCATTAAGAAAAACAGCTAATCATATGCTTAACGTTTTCCAGAAGCAACAACCTTCATAAGTCCACTTATGCCATACAGATACTATTACTCTGATCAATATGAGAATTGCCCGCCATTTCAAATGAACAGAAGATTTAACCGGCTGTAGCAGTTTTCAGTCATAGCAATGTTGAAGCAAATAACACACTTGCATTGCATTTGAAATTCAGGTATATACCCAGGACTCAATTTAATTCATAATATATATAAAATATTAAACATTCAAACAGAAGATACCTGTTCACAAAAAAAATATACCTGTCACAAACTGAAAGAGTATAAAAGAATAAATATGGAAGTGAAAATGGGTTGCTGTGGGAAATCTTGATGCAGTAGACAGGAGTACAGAAGAATGAGAAACTAGAAAGACATTGCAATACATAATTGATATCAGAAGTTCAGATTCTTATCTTTTACTTGAAAGAATAGTACAAAATTTAAGAGACTGGAGGAGCTCAAGTAGCTTAAATTTGAAGAATAGGTAATGTCACCTCTGAGTTTGCATGGGTAAGAATCAGAACTTAAGCATATGGGCACACTGGTGCTATCATACTTCATATTAGGAAAATTAAGCATTCTTCTGTTTGGAGACACAAGGTTTACAAAGTTTAAAAAATGTGAATTTCATGCTGAAAGAGACAGTCATGGACCACAAAAAGACACAGAAAATGAAAACACTGGGATTTGAAAGGCCTCAGCTTCATAGAGCAGCTTGGTATCAATCCTGATGAGCCTCAGCTTACAGAGCTTTTAAGATGTCATTTCCAGAGTGTACCCAGCACTACAGTCAGAGAGGTAAAGCTCTGTCTCCACCCAGAGTGGGAACCCAGAGTCAGCTCCTTCAGAGTCCCTCCTTGTAAAAGTACAAAACATTTTCTTAGAAGAAAATGCCTTGTTTTTCCTCAATTTTTTCCTGGGTATATTAACCAGGGTTTTTGCAAGCACGGACAAATACTTTTTGGATGGTTCTGTCTCTGGAGATTTGCTTAGGAATCATTTAATTTTCTATCTCCCTAAAAGAGTAGGGTACTATTTTTTTCAGGCTTTCACACTATTTACCCTGAATTTTCCCTGAATTTCTATTTATAATTCAGATTCTGCAGCAATTTTCTTTTCAAACAAAATCATCCAGTTAGAAACAAACTGGTTTTTTACTAAACAAAATGAAAAGAAGAAGGAAAATCTTATCTTGTGTCATTGCACTCCAAAAAAACAGGAAGAGCAGAGTAAGTCTGTGAAATGTGTTTAATTCTGCAATCAAAGAGCCTCTAAAATAAGAATACAAGTGTGTTTATAATATCAGAAAAATGCTTATAAATGCTCACTGTTGGAAAACCTTACAATATTAATTATTATTACATTATTTTAATATTACATATTACTATTTTAATATTAATATAAGTGACATATTTGGCAAGGAGATGAGTCAGAGGAAGGTGATCTGAAAGGACATTTGGTTGTTTTTCAACCAATGGGCAAAAAAAGCTGTATTATAAAACTTGTGGTTTAAAATCTGATATGCTGTTTTAGTTGAGTTTTTGAGATTTTTTTTCTAATTTAAATCTATGTTATCTTTATGAGGATTACAGTTGTTCAGATTAAAATACTTCTCATTTTCTAAAGACTAAAGGACTTCTCGAACTGTTATACTTTTATCTGTTTTCATGTAAATTGAAGCAGTTGCTGCAATGAAGCTCAAAGAGTAGCACCAGAAGCAAGAGACTCAGGTTACAGGGATAACAAAACATAAACTAGACGGCAATTTTGTCTTAAGTTAAAATACTAAAATATCCTCCTGCTTTTGATGAGTATATTAGCAGCAAAATTAATTTCTGAACATCTGTACACTACAGGACAGAAGATAAGTTTTGGTCAGAATATATTTCATTTTGATCTTTATTATGTGTTATTTAGTACAAGCTGACTCTAGGAAATTGGTTGTGCTACAGCTTTGGTTTTAAGGAAGATGTTTTATTTCTTTATACTATGCAATGTGAATAAATGAAAACTATGACCTTACTTAAAATTAGAAGAATTGAAAATGTAGTGATGTGCTTTCCAAGATACATAGCACTTAAAATACGGAGAACTACTTAAAAGTAAGTACTTCATCAAAGTACTCATGGCACCTAAAAATCTAGTCAGTCCGAAAAAAAACAACTTACTAGATGTATCCCTAGCCCTGGACTAGGATTTAGTTCTTCTGAAGAAAAATGTAACTTATCTGATTGTCATAGGTGTATAAAGACTTAAATGTTAGAGAACTTTGCTATAGTGCCACTAAATCTCAATTACCTTTGTAAAACAACACTGAATGTAAAACCAATAGGGATATATTTTCTTAGACCTGTCAGTGTGAATTAATGAGTTTCTTCTACAGCTTCTAATAGTCCATTGGAAAAAGCCAGATAATTTAATAGTCCATGAAAACAAAATAGACTGATTCAAAGTTTCCACAAAAATACTGTATTCCTTTGTCACTAAGCAATGTCAACAGATTCTTTTGAACAGGAGTCAGTACTGATATGAATGAAATTTAATTCACCTAGGTAAACTTATTTTCTTATTTTCTAAATACAGAATGCCAGCATGAAATTAATCAGATAATTAACAAATACAGCACTTTACAGAATCATAGAGCTTTCTAAGAGGATCTATTATTGAATTTGTCCAAATGCTTATATCTTCTTTACACAATCAGAAAACTAACATGATTATACCAAAAGCACAGCTCATTAGTCCCTTCAGGGAATTAATTAACCCATTTTATCTAGGAAACTGCAATAATCCTCATAAGTTATAAGCTACTGTGTTTAATATTGCGATGTAGGTCCAACAAATGTAATGAATGATTAAGTCTTGAAAAATGCAGTAACACTTTTATCTTCTGTCTGAATTGAAAAATGCAGTAACACTTTTATCTTCTGTCTGAATTGAAAAATGCAGTAACACTTTTATCTTCTGTCTGAATTAATAAAAAGTATTTCCTTTCAAAGATTTAGATGTATGAAGGTATATAATTTTCTTCCCATATATTATGAAGAGTTTAACAGAATTTTATTACTTAAGTCCAGCATTTGTCACCTTCATAAATCACTAATCTAAATTCATGAAAAGATAATTGATTTAACCATGATTTAAAAGCTCTGGAGTACAACTGAAAAGCTAATAATTTTGTGACATCAATTTTACGTTCTTCCTAGAATGTTTAACCTCACTGAAGGCAACCCTTAGGTAGTTAACAAAGTACCAACAAACAATCCCTGTATAACTGTACTTTGGCCAGTGTAGCATACTATAGAATCCCTCTTTCCTTCTGGGCAAAATAAATTATGACTGGGCAGTTTGTTATTCAGAAAAAGTCAGGAGAACCTTAGCAGCAGATAAGACAAATTGCTTTAGAATTAGTTGCTTGCAATGTGGAAAAGCCCAAATTGCAAAACCTCAAACCAGAAGCAATATAGTCACATCAGCATAAAGATTACTAAATACCTTCTGGTATTTAGTACTAGTAACCTCCCATCAATGATGTACTGTGCCAAAGTCCCTTGCTTGGCATAAATTCAGATGTCATCACAATGTGCTTCTCCTTGTTACGGTAGAGGTATGACCGAAAGCTGCTCAACTGGCTTTAACTGACAGCACAAATGCTGAAAGACATGTGGATCAAAAATAAAACAGAGAAAAGAACTGACACAGAAGACTTTGCTAGCTTGTGAACAAATGATTGTGGAAGGGAAAATGCTTGTAGAGAAGAAATGAAAAGGTTTCCAAGCATGGGAGCAGCAAGTTGCACAGTTTGCCCAATTCAAAAATCAAACTTTAGCCAAGAGTTCGTTACAGCCAAGATGTCAACTGGGACCTGTCACCTCTTTGAAAACAGATGATGAGAGCAGTGTTATTAAGTCAGTTGGCATGCATAAGGGTCCAGAAGCTTTTGCTGGCTTTATCAGGTCCATGCTACAGGGAGCTCTTGCTGTGTTCTTTACAACAGTTCTATGAAATAATGAAGTCGGTTTCATTATTTCCCAGCAATTTTCGGTGGTCCATTTCTAAAGGCATAGAAAGATGCAATGTGTCATAAATATTCTATGACTGAATTCAAAGAGAAGAACTCTGACTCTTGGCTAAGGCTAACATGTATGTTGTTAGATTAACAAGCAATTCATGTTCACCCATCAAAAAACTCAAACCCTTAATACTAGTATGGCATCATACAGACATGACTGTAAAACCTGATACTGTACCTGACAGTATATAAATGCTAACAGTACAAGAAAATTGTGATGTAATGTGCTTCCATTCTGATGATTTTTTTAATAATTTATTTTAAATCCCACAGCCCTGGTAAATTTAACCAAATACAGGAAGCCAAACACTCAAACATTACTGCTACATGGAAAAATAATATCACTTAATCTTTAAACTGCATTAAAATTTTGTTTGAATTTCCACTAAAAATTAAAATGGTGTTTAAGTTTATTTACAACCAAAGTCATTTTTTGTGTGGACAAAATTTGAACCTCTTCTTGAATTCTTCTTGAAAGTGTCCCTCTGAGAATTGTTTAGCTCGTCTGCTTTAAATTCATATCCTAACAATTTGAGTTGACTCTTTATACCATGCAATTTTATATAAAATATATTTTTATGTATTTATTTCATAAATCTAAAAAACCAAGCTAATGAATCACCACTCAACAACTGTATTTCATAAGAATATATAGATATTTATATCAAACTTCATTTTTCCTCTTGTGAGAAAAAATCTCATGTAATAAAATGCCATTTCTTCAATACAAATGAATGGCACTTTCTACAGTAACTTTATATATGAATAAATCTTATGGACTTATAGAACTGGGTAAAATGTTACCTGTAAAATTACTTTCACTGGTCTGAGTTCATCCTTAATAGTATTTTCAGGACTGCAGATATCTTAAAAGTATTTTGTATTCCGTTTCATTTCTATAGTTAGTGTGTTTCAGTGCTGCAGCAACAATGCTCCATTCTGATCCTCAAATTAACTGGGATTTCTCGAGAAGAATTTTCATAAAGAGCAGAATCCAGCAGTGAGTGGGGCAGAGATAGCAATTTATTAATTAAGAAATGAGCCCAAAACAGTGTTAGCAACTAAAGCTCCATTAGCTGGAAACTTGTTGTGTCATCATCATAGAGTTTATAAGAACAATAAAGAAAATTCTGTGACTTGGAGCCCCACAGCTGTTGGCTTTACATAGTAGCCTAAGGTAGCATTTGCTCAGACAGAATCCTTTTCTGCAAACAATAAGTGCAGAAACCTTCCAACAAGACTGATGGCTTCTTCCATCTTCATGAAGATGGCAAAAATACCATCAACTACTTTGTCCTGCTGCAAAAAGTAAAGTTGCCATTTTAGTCACAGTTAAGAAGACAGCAACTGCAGCAGTAATCATAAGATCATCTAAATAGCATTTTATCTGAGTTATCTTCTAAATGAGTTATCTAGATCATCTATATAATGAGTTCTCTACAAAAACAAGCAAATAAAACATAGCAATGCATGTAAAACTGAAATATAAAACATTAAAAAAATAATATTCTCAAGTATAATTACAGTTGAATTCAGTATCTATCTCTTTCAACAGAAATTTAGGAGTAAAATTGGTGGAATTCAGCTTTAAGTAGCAGGTTGGTGATAATACAGAGGGGAAGCCTTATTTATACCTTCTCTGCCTCAGTAATTCATTCACAGTGCTCTACAATGATGGTTTCAGCTATTACAATTCTATTGGGAGACTGTTTAGCATGACAGTGGGTGGTGATATGCAGCACTTTTCCCTTTCGGATTCCCTTAAGACTAAGAAAAACTTACTGTCTCTTTGATCGGTCTTGATTCATGTCCAAATGACAGCTCTCTATCATTCAGAATTTATTCATTCGTATCACATCTTCATCTTCCAACTGACATTAATATCTGCACATTAAAATTCAAGAAAACTAACCTAATAATTGCATAGGCTTTGTGTATGCCACATCAGAAGTCTGACAAACGTTAAATTCACTTATATAAAAATCCTTCTCCTGTAGAAATTTCACTGTTTGCAGAGCAGAATGCCCACTATCAGAGTCTCAACAGATGTTTTATTATCTGTAATACACATAAAACCAGAAACAGACAAACAGGACCTTCTATCTCTCTGGCTGCTGCCCAATGAGAACAATGTCAAGGATGTGACCCAAGTTTATTCTCCAGGAACAAGATAAAATACCCCATGCATGAAACACAGCATCTCCAAAAGAGTCAAATCACTCAAGCTCCACGTCCTTAATACTTACAGGACAAAGTCTGAGCTGCAGCACTGGATGGAGAGCAGAAAGGGTTCCAGGTGTTGTTTATGATAAGTCTAAAATCACTTTGTGCAATTTTGAGTAGAAGTCTATTAATCAAAGTCAGAAAGAGCTTTCTAAAGAAAACATCAATTACAATAGTATGAATTCCAATTACTGTCCCCAACAAACCCTTGAACCTTTTGGTAGGTTTTTGTGCAGTGGTAAGTGATGCATTCACTCAAAAGTCTTCCTACATCTGTACTGATACGCAGATATGACCATAATTGATTCTCAAGACTTCAATGCAAGAAGTTCCTGGATGTGCAAAAGAAAATTATGATAAAGTGATTCACTAACCTCCACTATGAATAGCAACTGATTTTAACAACAAAAAAAAATCAGAAGTATTCCAATAAAACATTATTCTTCACAGTGTCATAGGTTAAGCATAGGAAGAGTTTGCTGTGAGACACTCTTAAATCTCTACCCAGAAGGATTTTCAAAGCTCAGCTGGATGACACATTGCACAATTGATTTAACTGTGAAGCTAGTCCTTGTTTGAGCTGGGGGTTGGTAAAGATGACCTGCTGAGATACCATTCTACTTATTTTTTTTCTATGAGTCCTGTGATCTACTCTTCTAGTGAAAAACACTGAAAAATTTTAAAATAGAAAAAAGTAATACGTTGAAGGAATGGACTGTACGCAGAGAAGTAGGTATGTGTGAAAAGCAATTTTATTTTCCTTAATTTCCAATGCAAATAACACGTTTCAATACCAAAAATAACCCCATTGATAATGGCTACACCTGAAACAGAAGTTTCAATAGCTACAGACAGAAAAGAATTGTGTGTACTGCTACAAAAGTTGAAATGGTGAGCATAAAACAGCAAGAATTCAGAAATCCTATTCAATATATGCAAAAAAAAAAGGAAACCTGTATAGCTGAATAAACACTTCTGTAATGGGTGAATGGAGGAATGTGCATGTTGCAAGCTGCTCATAGAGCAGTGCTTGTGAATGACAACATGGAAATTGAGTGAATATATGTGATAACAGCATGAACAGAATTAGGGTCAAAGGTAACACTTCACTAAAAAAGATTAAACTTCATGTAGCAAGATTTTTGTAATTTTTTTCCTTCCTGTGTTGGGTTTGATAATCTACCCTTCTGCAAAATGGCCAGAGTATTTGTTGAAGAGCTTCTCTTCATCAGTTCACTAGGATGTTGAGCATCAACTGATACAAATGTCAGAGATCTTGACTTTTAGTCAAATATCAGTTTGCTGGTTTTCAAAGTAATGTTGTTACCATTTTCCAGCCAAGAAACAACCTGTTTAAATAAATGCTTCTTGAAAGACACTGGGAAACTTGCAAGTCTGACCAGAGCAGGAACATATATATTGCTTAGAAAATAAACAGAATGGAAAAAGAGATGGATGTTAACATCAATCAACAAGAGTGTGGATGAATACCTTCCAGTTCTTGAAGCACTGGAAGTGAGTTAGCACTTATTCTAATTGCAGATTAAGGCATTTCTCTATCTTTCAATTGGTGTAGCCTTTATCTTTATTTGAAGTAGATATGTAATCCAGTCCTGCCCCCCTCAGTATGCATCAGAACTTTTCCCCATACACCTTGCTTTCCCAGGCTATCCAGAATTAGTTGAAGACAGAGGCTGAAAAGGTATTTAGGCCAACTTCTTTTATGTGGCACGTGTTATTTAATTCGTCTGATGTGTGCTCAGGGCAATGGCTGTGTTTCAGGTATCTTGATCAAATAAATTTTTATGTATGCTTTATCTTGGTCTACTGTTTCAGGAAAACATTATGCAGTAGGTGAAAATGAAATCTTATCAACTGCATCCATTTCTTAAATGCACATAAACTTATTAAGGCTTTATTACCAGTTGCAAGGTATTGGCAATAATCTTGAACATTCATTAGATGTTCATGACTAAACAGCTCCAAGACATCAGCTGATTGCTACCAATTAACAAGTTTGCAAGGGTTAAGATTTCAAAATTTTGAATAGGAATATTAAACTATATAATGAGATTTATGTTTACAGAGGTAAAGTAAGCCTCCTACCTAAATGGTTTTGTATTAGAACTTTTTAAAAAAACTCACACCCCAGTAATAAGATTATCAACTATTGCTTTTACTCAGAATAACCACTATATTGGGAAAATAATTAGGTGGTGTTCTGCTATTTTGCAGTACTCTCCTCTTTCATAATATGTACTAAATATAGTACTGAATGTAAGTGGTTTTATTTTGGGGTTTGGTGGATTGTTGGTTTTTTTCCTCTTACCATACCTGTAATGCATACATATGTTGAAAAAGCTTTCTTTGTTTTTTTTTTTATTTTTATTTTTCACCTTCAAAGCATAGACAAGTAAAACTCATAAACAATTCACAACCAGGGAACAAAGCCTAGATATTTTAAGCTAATGTTTGCAGAACAGGTGTCTCTCATAACTGGTTGCCAGGATGAACAACTAGACCTTGATATTTTGTTCTTTCTTTATTTTTAGTATGTCTTATTCTCACTGGCTGTATGTTCAATTATGATTTTAGGCATTCAACTTCAGCCAGTATAGCTGTATCTTACTCATATCATACATCTGATCCAAACAGAACCATTAACTACAGAAAAATTAGGGTAAATCCTGTTCTTCTGGACAGCACATGGTCCTTTGAATAACATGAAGGTCCTTTCTTTCTCTGAAATCCTGTGGTTTACATGATACATATATTTCAATTTCAGGAAAAAAAGAAAACAGGAGTCTTGCACATTATACAGTCTTCTATTATCTTCAAAGCTGATCTAATTTATCCATTATAAATGAAGCAGAAGCCTGACAGAAAAACATGACATCTGATGGTCTAATTAATATAATCACTTGCTAATTACAAGGTTTTCCAAGTTCGGAGTTTACTTTCATCTTCCTTTGTGCAAATAAATTTGAGAGATCAAATGTTGACATGAATTCACAGAACTGGTGATCTAACCAAAGCCTTTTTAGCAAGTCACGAATTTCCTCTTGAAATCTAATCTTGGAGAAAAAAATCTGCATTTTTTTCTGTCTTTCAGGGTGTGAGCTGAAAGCAAAATGAA
>NW_024103481.1:0-34749 GCF_003945595.2 Pipra filicauda | reverse complement strand
CTCCATCCCTCTGATCCTCTTGCTGCTCCCCTCTGCACTCGCTCCAGCAGGTCCATGTCCTTCCTGTGCTGGAGCCCAGAGCTGGAGGCAGCTCTGCAGGTGGGGCAGCATTACAGCCACGCATGTTCCAGCAAGGACATGGTGGAACCTCATGGAACCAAGGACCACTGGGACACTGAAGGGCCTTCTGGAGCCAAAGGAGCCCTGGGACACTGGGCAATCTCATGGAATCAAGGCAGCACTGTCACCCTGGGAAAACTCCTGGAATTCAGGGCCCATTGTGACACTGCAGCTCCCCATGGAACAAAAGGAACCCTGGGACGCTGCAGAAACTCATGGAACCAAGGGACCATTGTGACACTGAGGGGGCTGATGGAATCAGGAGGCCATTGGGACAATCCAGGGCCTCATGAAATCAAAGGAATTCTGAGACACTGTCAAACCTCCTGGAACCAAGGGTTCCTGGTGACATGTGTGTCCTCCTGGAACCAAGGGAGCCCGGAGATATTTCTGAACCTCCCAGAATCCAGGGGCCATTGGGACCCTGCAGAACCTCCTGCATTCAAGTGCTCCTTGTGAAACTGCAGGCTCTCCTGGAACCCAAGGATTCCTGGAACACTGCAGAGCTCACGGAACCAAGGGGCCACTGTCCCACTGCAGCTCCTTCTGAAGCACAAGGGACCCTGGGACAGTGGGAAATCTCCGAGAATCCAAAGGGCATTTTGGGACTGCAGGGCCTCATGGAACTAAAGGAACCTTTGGAGACTGTGGAAGCTCATGGAATCAAGGGGCCATTGGGACATGTGGGGCCTCCTGGAAGCAAAGGAACCCTGAGAATTTCTGTGGGAACAAGTTAAGGCAGCAGCAGCTGCATTCAGTTAATCAGGATCCAAAAGGAGTGTTTTGGCCTTGACTGGTGTTTTCCATCCAGAGAGGGCTGTTTGCCAAAGTGGAAACCACTTGGAATGCTCTGCATGGTAGCCTGTGTTTTCCTCTGGTGGCTGAACACAGCCAGCACATGAGGGGAGGGGAATGTGTGGGATCAGGGCCCTGCCTTGGGGTCATGTTGGGAATTCTGGTGGACTAAAAGACAAACTCCAGGTGCTGTTTCCAAAGGAACCCCAATGAAAGGGGGACACTGGAAAGATGGGAGGACAAGTCCCGCAATGGAACTCTGTGTGTGCAGCCTCATTTTCTCCTTCAGCACCCACAGGAGAGGGGGCAAAAAGTGGGGGTTGGGACCCCTAAACTGTTGGGGGGGGGGAAATTGGGGATTCAGGGAACAATGGAAAAGTGGAAGGATTAGGGAGAAGGGTAAAAAAGGGGGGGTGGTCTGGCGGGTCTGATGGTCCCATGGGGGTCTTTGGGCACAGGCAGGTTGGCAAAGGGGGCTGGCCCCCCTGAGCTTCCAATTTCTGTGGGGTGCTGGGAGCTGCTGGATCCAATCTCAGCCTTGGGTTATTCCAACAGTTTCAGTTTAGAGGAATTAGAGAGGTGTGACTGCAACACTTTGGTCCCCCAGGTTTTAATGATGGCAAATGAGATCTATTGATTGAAATTAATTTATTTGGGGTTACAAATGATCAGACAAAAGATCTTCATCAGAATTATTTACTGCACAATACAAACACTAAAATTACCAGGAGTACAGGATAAGACAGGACAGTGCTCTAGACTAAAGCAACTGTTGAAGCCATTCTACTAAAGCTGGCACAAAAGCAATAATTCTTAATTAGAGATGGATGGAACTCCCCCAGACCAACGCTCTGGGGGAGATCTCTGTTCTCAGACTCCAGGAGTGACCTTGGGGGGTCCCCAGCCAAGGCAGGAATCTCCACACACCCCCCCAAGAAGGGTTCTGTTGGCAGAACCTCTCCCTGGGAAAGGGGACTGGCCCTTTGTGGTCGAAAGGGATGGACTGACAGTCACTGGACTCCAGGGGTTGCCTCACCATCAGGGGCTTCATTCGGGGTGGAAGCAGCGGCCGAAGCTCTTCCCGCAGTCGGGGCACTGGTAGGGCTTCCCTTACCGGTGGGTCCGTTGGTGTTTGGTCAAGGCAGAGCTCCAGGTGAAGCTCTTCCCACACTCCCCACACTTGTAGGGCCTCTCTCCAGTGTGGATGCGCCGGTGCCTGACGAGGGTGGAGTTGTGCTTGAAGCCCTTCCCACAGTCGGTGCAGCGGAAGGGCCTCTCATCCGTGTGTGTCCGCTCATGTGTGAGGAGATGTGAGCTGGTCTGAAACCTCTTCCCACATTGCAAACACTTGTACGATCGTTCCCCACTGTGGATGCGCTGGTGGGTGCGGAGTTGGGAGTTGAGCTTGAAGCCCTTCCCACAGTCGGTGCAGCGGAAGGGCCTCTCATCCGTGTGCGTCCGCTGGTGCAGGAGGAGACTCCCACTGGTCCGAAACCTCTTCCCACATTGCAAGCACTTGTAGGGCCGTTCCCCAGTGTGGATGAGCTGGTGGGTGCGGAGGTTGAACCTCTGCCTGAAGCTCTTCCCACATTCCCCACACGTGTAGGGCCGTTCCCCAGTGTGGATGTGCTGGTGTTGGATCAGGTTGGAGCAGTCCCTGAAATTCTTCCCACATTCCCCACACGTGTAGGGCCGTTCCCCAGTGTGGATGCGCTGGTGGGTAAGAAGGTGAGAGCTCCGACTGAAGGTCTTCTCACATTCCCTACACATGTAGGGCCGTTCCCCAGTGTGGATGTGCTGGTGAGAGAGGAGAGTGGTGCTCCTGCTGAAGGTCTTCCCACATTCCAAGCATTTGAAGGGTTTCTCCCTGCTGGGAGGCTGCTCAGGGACCACCAGCTCAGAGCTCCCCCTCAAGCTCCGGCCGCCTTCCCGGCACAGGCTGGCTCTTTCCTCCTCAGAGCACCCTGGGATGGCTTTGGAGCCCCTCCTGCGGGGGAATCTCCGGCCCTTTTCCTCCCCGCTGCCTTCCTGCGCCGGGGAGCCCTTCAAAACGGCCTCTCCCACCAGGGTCTCACGGGGGGATTTGTCCTCCGGGCTCTCCGTCCTCACCTCGGGGCCTGGGGCAGGAAGCAAGAAGGACAGGCAGGGGATTTGCCTCCGGCCCACAGGGAAGGCCAAGGACATCCCCCCAACTCCGGCCCCGGCAGGACGGTGGCGCCAGCGGGGTTGTCCTGCAGCCGGGGCCATGCTCGGCTGACAGAGCCAGCACAACACCCGCCCAAAGGGACACTGACTTCCTCCTCACCTGCCTGGGGGGACCAAGGCATCTTCCTCTTCCTCCCAGCCTCCTCCTCCATCCGCCCAAGCTTTGGGAAGGACAAATCCTGATGGGGGGGAAAACAAGGGCTGAGCGCGTTGGCTTGGGGGTTCCTCCTGCCCAAGTCCATCTCTAGAACTCACCAGGCATCCTGTGATCATAAAAACCTCCAAAACACCAAGTTTCAGCCCAGAAAAACCCAAACCACCCAGATTCAGGCAAAAAACCCCTCAGAAACAGCAAGATGAACTCCCACCAAACTGCAAAAAGTTAAGGTTCAGCCAAAAAATACTCCAAACTATTAACATTCAGCCCAAAAAGACTCTCGCATGAATTCCCCCTCTCTGGTCTCTTCTCTGTGTGGTTTGGAGGGTCTCCCCTGTATGGGATGCCGGGGGTCCCACTTAGAAATGCTGAGAGTGTTGGGGGTCCAAAGGGTTCCTTCTCCTCTGTCTCTCACCTTCGGGGTGCTGCGTTCCCAGACATTCTCCCCTCCAGGTTCTGCACTTTGTTGTCCCAGGGATCCCAGGGGTCCCCACTGTCCAGGTTTCCCCTTCTCCGTCCCCCTTTTCAGGCTCCCAAGGGTCCTCCCTCTCCGTGCTCCCCCCTCCAGGCTGCTGGGGGTCCCCCAGCTCCAACATCGCCCCGCTCCGCCCCCCACACTTGACAGCTCCCGAGCTCCACACCCACCCCCAGCACTCCCGGGGGGCCCCAAACCCGCTGTGTCCCCCCCGTCAGCACCGGGCTGACAATGGAGCCGGCGGGGCCTGACCCAGCAACACCAACCCCCACCGTGGGGGGGACCTGCATCCCCCCACCCACCGCCGGGGCTCTGCCACCAACCCAGCCCGGCACCCCCAAAAAACACCTCCTGCCCACCCCCAAGAGTCCCCAAGGGCACAGCCCTGCACAAGGGTCGGCTGTGCCCAAGGCAACCAAACAGCTCCACAGGCGTTGGCTGAGGGGATGTGAGGGCTGGGCCTGCTCAGCACAGCCCCGGCCTCGTGCCCAGCGCCTCTTTCCTGACCCACACAAGACCTTCCCGGCCCCCCCAGGGCTCCCCTGCTGCTGCCTCTGCTCCTGGCCCTGCCTTTGCTGCTCCCTTGGCTGGGGCAGCGGCTGCAGGGGGGATGGCAGCAGCTTCAGCTCCACGGCACTTCCTGGGGGGAGCTCAGCCCGGGGGGACGGGCAGGGACCTGATGGGGATGGACAGGGGCCCAGCAGGGACAGACAGGGCCTGCAGGGGAAGGCACAGGGACAACCTGGACCCCCACACTGACACCGCTGTCTCTGCTCCTCCTTGCAGGCTCCGTGGCCAGGCACAGTTTGTGTTCCTGGGTGCCCACCATCTCAGCACTTGGAGACGCTCAAATCAGCGCCCGCAGCTCTGCAGCAAAGCCCCAGCTCACCTGGCACACAGGGGATGGACACAGCACCTGCTCGGGGATGGGCATTCACAGCTTTGTCTCTTCCCCACCACAGGGTTCTCCTTCCTCAGCAGCACCTCTGCCTTGCACTTATTCTCAGCCTCACCTCAGGGACAGCTCTGGGCTCACCTCCGCGCCACTTCTCAGCCTCACCTCAGGGCCTGGGCTCAAGGACAGGAACCTGCAGGGAGGGGACATCAGGTGCAAGCTGAGGGCTGCCTGCTTGCACTGCCCTCTGGGCTTCTTTCTCCTTCCACAACCATCCCAGAACTCAGCCTGCTTTTCTAACACCACACATTTACAGACTAACCTTGGAGATAGATATGGACAGACATCTCTATCACCCTGGGGATGGAGCCTCAAGCATGTGCTGCCATAGGAATGGCAATCAGAGAATCACAGAATCAGCCATGTTGGAAAAGACCTCCGAGATCATCAAGTCCAACCCTGGATCCAACCCCGCCGTGCTTCCCAGACCATGGCACTGAGGCCACATCCACTCTCACCTTCAACACCTCCAGGGACGCTGACTCCACCCCCTCCCTGCCCAGCCCATTCCAAGGCCTGATGACTCTCTCTGTAAAAAATTGCTTCCTAATATCCAACCTAAACCTCCCCTGGCACAGCTCCAGACCCAGCCCTCTTGTCCTACTGCTGCTTCCTGGCACAACAGCCCCACCCCACCTGGCTCCAACCTCCTGGCAGGGACTTGCAGACAGTCAGGAGGTCTCCCCTGAGCCTCCTCTTCTCCAGCCTCAACACCCCCAGCTCCCTCAGCCTCTCCTCACACCACTTGTGCTCCACTCCCTTCCCCAGCCTCGCTGCTCTTCTCTGCACCTGCTCCAGCCCCTCCAGGGCCTTCCTCAACTCAGGGGCCCAGAGCTGGACACAGCGCTCCAGGGGTGGCCTCACCAGCGCTCACTCCAGCCCAACAATCACTTCCCTGCTCCTGCTGACACACTCTTCCTCACACAGGTCCCTCTGCAGAGCCCTCCTGCCTTCCAGCACATCAACACACCCCCAGCTTGGGGTCACCTGCACATTTGCTGATGAAATGCCTGGTTCTGCAGCAGCTGCAGATGCTCAAGGGGCAGCAGGACCAAGTCAGGGGCATGGGGGGCTTTGGGGTGCGGGAGGGTCCTGGGGGAGCTGGGGAGGGGCTTTGGGGATTGGGGGTACAAACCAGGACAGATCAGTACAGACCAGCACAGACCAGTACCTCCCCACTGCTCCCCACATCTCTCCTGGAGCTGGGACACGATGTCGTGGGACACCTGAGCCCCCCCAGTGCCCTCCCAGTACAGCCCAGTGCCCCCAGTACAGCCCACTGTGTTCCTGTCCCAGGGTGCCAGGTGATCCCTCTTTGGGAGGGGCTGGAAGGGATTTGAGCGGAGGCTGGGGGAGATTTAGGGGGGAGGTTGGATAGGAATTTGGGGGGGATTTGGGTGCTTTGGGTGCATTTTGGGGGGTTAAAACAGGTCTTGCGAGGTTGAAGGGATCTCTAGGGGGAGGGGATTGAAAGGAATATGAGGGTTGGGAGACATTTGGGGGATTAATGATGTCTAGGGGGAAAG
Organism: Pipra filicauda; assembly: GCF_003945595.2. Taxonomy (NCBI): domain Eukaryota; kingdom Metazoa; phylum Chordata; class Aves; order Passeriformes; family Pipridae; genus Pipra; species Pipra filicauda. The sequence continues at coordinate 28,516 of NW_024103481.1, read as the reverse complement.
AGGAGGGACAGCACCATGAGCAGGTGAGTCCTGATACTCCCTTGAGGTTCCCAAGACCCTCTTGGTGTCCCTAATTCCCCCCTTAACACCCTGAGACCCCCCTGGTGTCTCCAATGTCCCCATGGCCATAATTCACCCAATACCACTGTCCCTAAACCCCTCCCCACTGTCCTCAAATCCCATCCCTGATGTCCCCAACCTTAAATCTCACCCCAGGAGCCCCCCCGGACCCTCTGACACCAAAATCATCCCCACTCCCTGCCACGCTCACAGAAAGGCCAAGGATATCTGGGGACACAGTGGGGACAGTCGGGGGGCTTTGGGGGGCACTGGGTGATTACTGGGGGATACTGGGACACACTGGGGGGAACCAGGGGGCACTGGGAGGGACTGGGGGTTACTGAGGGACACTGGGATGGCACTGGGAGGGATTGGAGGTGAACTGGGGCACACTGGGGGTCACTGGCAGAGAACTGGGGAGTTACTGGGGGATTACCAGGACACACCAGGGAACACTGGCAGGTTACTGGGCCATACTGGGGGTTACGGGGTGCTCACTGCAGGATCACTGGGCCATCCTGGGGGGCAGTGGGAGGTCAGTTGGGACACACTGGGTGGTCACTGACAGGGTTACTGGGCCATATTGAGGGTCACTGGGAGGTCATTGAGATATAGTGGGGGCACTGGGATCCCCTTACCCAGATGTGGTACATCTCCTCCCCCGGATTTGGGGAGTATCCCTAGGACCCCTCCCCTGGGGGATGGGGGACCCCCTGCACCCCACTGCTGGGCTTTAGGGGACCCCCCACAGTCCCCTCAAAACCCCGGAAATCCCCTCAGAAATCCACCCCTCGACCTGAAACCTTCTCAGGGTCCTCCCAAATCCCCTCAGAGACCTCATCCCTTTCCAGGACCCCCTAAACCCTCTCAGTGACCCACAAAACCCACCTGGGACACCCCAAGCCCATTTAGGGACCCCCCCAGTCTCCCTCAGGGACCCTTAAAACCGTCTGGGATTCCTTAAACCCCCTAGAGACCCCAAAACTGCTGAAAAGGTCCCCGCAAAGTCTCTCCAGGACCCCCAAACCTCCTCTGAGACTCCCAAAGCCGACTGGGTGATTACTGGGGGATACTGGGACACACTGGAGGGAACCAGGGGCACTGGGAAGGACTGGGGGGGAACTGAGAGATGCTGGGAGGGCACAGGGAGGGACTGGAGGGGAACTGGGGCACACTGGGGGTCACTGGCAGAGAACTGGGGAGTTACTGAGGCATTACCAGGACACACGGGGAGACACTGGTAGGTTACTGGGCCATACTGGGGGTCATTTGGAGGTCATTGGGATATACTGGGGGCACTGGGATCCCCTTACCCAGATGTGGTACATCTCCCCCCCCGGAATTTTGGGGGGCACCCCAAGGCCCCTTCTCTTGGGGGCAGGGGATCCCCTGCACCCCACTGCTGGGCTTCAGGGGACCCCCCACAATCCTCTCAAAACCCCGGAAATACCCTCCGAAATCCACCCCTGGACCCGTTGATACCTCCTCAAGGTGCCCTCAAATCCCCTCAGAGACCTCATCCCTCCCCAGCACCCCCTAAACCCTCTCAGTGACCCGCAAAACCCACCTGGGATCCCCCAAGCCCATTCAGGGACCCCCCAATCCCCGTCTCAGGGACCCTCAAAACCGTCTGGGACACCTTAAACCCCGCTAGAGACCCCAAAAATGCCGAAAAGGTCCCCGCAAAGCCCCCCAGGAACCCCAGACCTCCTCGCAGACCCCCAAAGCCCACCTGGCACCCCTCCAAGTCTCCTCAGAAACCAAAACTCCCTCAGAGACCCCCAAACCCCTTCAGGGACCTTCAACCTCCCCCCTGAGTCCCTTCAGGGACCCCTTAAAACCTCCTCGGGAACCCCCGAACTCTTCCGCTAAGCCTCCACGAGACCTCCAGCCCTTCCACCCACAGCCGCGCTCCCCACAGCCCCCGAGGGGATCCCCAGACCCCGCTCTCACCGAAACCCCCGCCAGCTCTCACAGCAAGCGCAGTGACCGCCACCCCCTCCACTGCCGCTCTCACGCGGCCAACATGGCGCCCGCTCTGCCCGCCCTCCGCCTTCAGAGACCCGCCCCGCGCGGGGTGGGGGCGTGGCAGAGGGCGGGCGGGGGCCGGGGCCTCGCGCTGATTGGCTGCGGGGCGGGTCAGTAAAGGCGGTGCGCGCGCAGAGCGAGCGCCATGTTGGCTGTCGGGAATTCGTGGTGGCGGCGGGGCTTCCCCTTTGTTGTGAGTGCGGGCGGGGGGGGCGGCGAGAGCGGGGTCTGGGGATCCCCTCGGGGGCTGCGGGGAGCGCGACTGTGGGTGGAAAGGCTGGAGGGCTCGGGAGGGTTTAGCGCGGGGGTTCGGGGGTTCCCGGGGACGTTGTGAGGGGCCCCTGAGGGGGTTCGGTGTCCTGAGGGGACTCGGGGAGGAGTTTGAAGGTCCCTGATGGGGGTTTGGGAGTCTCCGAGGGGGTTTTGGTTTCTGAGGAGATTTGGGGTGTCCCAGGTGGGCTTTGGGGGTCTCTGAGGAGGTTTGGGCGTCCGGGGGGGGGCTTTGCAGGGACCTTTTAGCCAGTTTTGGGGTCTCTAGGGTGTTTAAGGGGTCGCAGACGGTTTTGAGGGTCCCTGAGGGTGATTGGGGGGTCCCTGAATGGGCTTGGGGAATCCCAGGTGGATTTTGCAGGTCACTGAGAGGGTTTAGGGGGTACTGAGGAGGGATGAGGTCTCTGAGGGGATTTGAGGGGACCTTGAGGAAGTTTCAGTAGGTCGAAAGAGAGATTTTAGGGGTTTTGACGGGATTTTGGGGAGTTCCCTAAAGCCCAGCAGTGGGTTCGGGGGTCCCCCAGCCCAGCTCCTCCACCTCGGAGGAGGTGGATATATTACATGCGGGTAAAGCTGATCCCAATGCCCCCAGTATATCCCAATGATCTCCCAGTGACCCTCAGTATGGCCCAGTAACCCCTCAGTGACCACCCAGTGTATCCCAGGGAGTAGCCAGTAACCCCCAGTATGGCCTGGTAACCTCCCAGTGTTCCCTGGTGTGTCCTGATAATCCCCCAGTAACTCCCCAGTTCTCTGCCACTGGCCCCCAGTGTGCCCCAGTTCCCCTCCAGTCCCTCCCAGTGCCCTCCCAGCGTCTCTCAGTAGCCCCCCAGTCCCTCCCAGTGCCCCCTGGTTCCCCCCAGTGTGTCCCAGTATCCCCCAGTAATCACCCAGTGCCCCCCAAAGCCCCCGACTGTCCCCACTGTGTCCCCAGATGTCCTTGGCCTTTCTGTGAGAGTGGGGGGGAGGAGCATTTTTGGAGCCAGAGGGTCCAAGGGGGGCTCCTGGGGTGAGATGGAGGGTTGGGGACATCAGGGATGGGGTTTGGGGACAGTGGGGAAAGGTTTGTGGACAGTGGAATTGGGGGTGTCAAGGGGAGAGAACTGGGGCCATGGGGAGGCCCTGGGGACATTGGAGACACCAGGTGGGTCTCGGGGTGTCAAGGGGGGAACTGGGGACACCAAGAGGGTCTTGGGGACACCAGGGGGGTCTCAGGACTCACCTGTTCATGGAGCTGCCCCACCCCTCCCCTCTCAAGCCCCATTAACCCCCCCAAATGTCCCCTAACCTCCATTTTTCCTTAACTTGCTTCCACACACAGATCCCTTTGATGCCCCAATGCCCCCAAACCCCATTTTAACACCCCAAATGCTCCCAAAGACCCCTAAACTCCCCAAAATCCCCATCCACCCCCTCTCAGATCTCTTCAAATCTCTTCCAGCCCCCCCTTCAAATCCCTTCAAACCCCCCTCCCCCAAAGAGGGATCACCCAGCACCCTGGGACAGGAACACAGTGGGCTGTACTGGGGGCACTGGGCTGTACTGGGAGGGCACTGGGGGGGCTCAGGTGTCCCATGACAATGTGGCCCAGCTCCAGGAGAGATCTGGGGAACAGTGAGGAGGTACTGGTCTGTCCTGGTCTGTAATGGTCTGTTTTGGTCTATCCTGGTTTATACCCCCAATCCCCAAAGCCCCTCCCCAGCTCCCCCAGGACCCTCCTGGACCCCAAAGCCCCCCTGGCCCCTGAGTTGGTCCTGCTGCCCCTTGAGCATCTGCAGCTGCTGCAGAACCAGGCATTTCATCAGCAAATGTGCAGGTGACCCCAAGCTGGGGGTGTGTTGATGTGCTGGAAGGCAGGAGGGCTCTGCAGAGGGACCTGGCCCAGCTGGATCCATGGGCTGATTGCAAGGGGATGAGGTTCCAGCAGGCCAAGGGCCGGGTCCTGCCCTTTGGCCACAAGAAGCCCCGTCAGCCCCCCGGGCTGGGGCCAGAGTGTCTGGAGAGCAGGCAGGCAGAAAGGGAGCTGGGAGTGGGGATGGACAGGAAGCTGAAGAGGAGGCAGAGTGTGGCCAGTGTGATGTTAGAAAAGCAGAATAGGTTCTGGGATGATTCTAGAAGGAGAAAGAAGCCCAGAGGCCAGTGCAAGCAGGCAGCCCTGAGCTTGCACCTGATGTCCCCTCCCTACAGGTTCCTGTCCTTGAGCCCAGGCCCTGAGGTGAGGCTGAGAAGTGGTGTGGAGGTGAGCCCAGAGCTGTGGAGTAGTTGGAGTGCAGGTTTAGAGCAGCTTTATCACCTCAAATGTGCAGAGGAAGCTGCTGCTCCTGCAGGGACCTGCCCACAGCCCGGATTGAGTTACCCCTGGAACATCCCCATGTGTGTGTGTGTGTGTCACAGCCCCCTCATGGCCCCCCCGCTCACCTGGGGACACACATGTGTCATGTGTGTGTCATGTGTGTGTCACAGCCCCCCCACGGCCCCACTGCTCACTTGGGGACAACACGTGTGTGTCACGAGGGTCACGTGCCAGGGGAACTCTTGGGGGTCTCCCGGGGGTCTCTCTCCCTGGGGTCTCTCTCACACAGGGGTCTGTCAGGGGTCTCTCCCGGGGATCTCACCCTCACAGGGATCTCTCCCGGAGGTCTCCTGAAGGTCCTTCACACAGGGGGGTCTCTCAGGGGTCTCTCTCCCGGGGGTCTCTCTCACTCAGGGGTCTCACACAGGGGTCTCTCAGGGGTCTCTCCCGGGGGTCTGTCAGGAGACTCTCCCGGGGGTCTCACCCTCACAGGGATCTCTCCCAGGGGTCTCCTGGGGGTCTCTCTCACACAAGAGGTCTCTCAGGGGTCTCTCCATGGGGGTCTCACCCTCGCAGGCACTGATCATCTGCAGCACCATCTCGGCCGCCCCCCGTGTGTGCAACCGGGCCTGCTGGGACAGCAGCTTCTGCTTCTCCATCTCCTTCTCCTGGGGGGCACAGGGGTCGGGGGGGTCAGGGGTTGGGGGTCAGGGGTCACAGAGGGGTCACAGGGGGAAGTTCAGCAAGTTCTGCTTCTCCTTCTGCTGGGGGGGCACAGGGGTCAGGAGGGGTCAGGAGGGGTCAGGGGGTGTCAGGGGTTGGGGGTTGAGGGGTCACAGGGGGAGGTTCAGCAGCTTCTGCTTCTCCATCTCCTTCTCCTGGGGGGGCACGGGGGTGTCAGGGGGGTCACAAGGGAGGTTTTGGGGTCCCCCCCTCACCTTGAACGAGTCCTCGGCCTCTTCCTCTTCCTTCCCCTCTTCCTCCTTCTCTTCCTCCTCCCCTTCCCCCGTGTGACAGCTGGGGGGGGGGGGAATTTAAAGGGGGGCTCCCCAAATTAGCCCCCCCAACCAGCCTTTTGGGGGGGCCCCTAAATCTCTGGGGATGCCCAAAATAACCATGGAAACCCCCCAATCCCTGGGGACCCCCGAAGTTCCTGTCCCCCACCCACAGTCCCCTCATCTTTGAGAGCCCCACCCTTGGGGACCCCCCCAGTCCCTGGGGACGCCCCCAATCACTGGGCCCCCCCAACTTCTGGGGAACCCTCCAGTCTCTGGATCCTTCCCAAATTATCTCTGGGGACCCCCCACCTCCAGGGACCCCCAAAACCCCTGGGAACCCCCTCCCCAATCTCCAGGTCCCCCCTCCAAATTCTGGGGACCCTCCCCCCCCAGTCCCAATATCACCTCACCTGAATTCCCGGGGATCCCCCAATGCCCAGGGCCCCCCTCAAACCCCTCAACCCCATTTTTGGGGGTCCCACCTTGGCCATGATGCCAGCATAGGCCATGTACAGGTGATTCTGCTCCAGCTGCCTGTGGGATTTGGGGGGGGGGAAAGGTTGGGGGGGCAGGGACCCCCCACAGCCCCCCAGGAGGGGCCCCAGGGGTAGGGGTTACCCCCAGCACACACCCCGAGGGGGATTCTGGGGTCTCCACCCAGGTTTTGGGTGCCCCATCCCCCCCAGTGGCATTTTGTGGGATTTGGGGCTTCAGGGTCCCCCTGGTGGGTTCTGGGGCCTGATGTATTTTGGGGTCCCTCTGGTGTGTTTTGGGGTTTGGGGTCCCTCCATGATTTGGGCTCCACAGGGTGTATTTTGGGGTCCCCGGGTTCTGTTTTGGGGTGATCTGGGTGCATTTTGGGTCCCTCTGCTCGGTCAGGGCTCATCCTGCTGAAGTGCAGGATGAGCTGCTGTGTTTGGGTGTGTTTGGGTGTGTTTTGGGGGCCCCCCAGGTGTGTTTTGGGTTCCCTAGGGTGTGTTTTGGGGTGATCTGGGTGTGTTTTGAGTGTGTTTTGGGGTCCCTGGGGTGTGTTTCGAGGTGATTTGGGTCCCTCTGCTTGGTCAGGGCCATCCTGCTGAAGTGCAGGATGAGCTGCTTGTGTGGCTGTGGGTGTGTGTGGGTGTGTTTGGCTGTGTCTGAGTGGCTGTGGGGGTGTGTGGGCTGTCTTAGTCCATGCTCTCCAAAGGAGTGTGAAATTGCACTCTCAGTCCCAGCTGGGAAGAAAAATTCCCTGCTTCCACATGTCCTGAGCACTCCAGACTGGAGTTCCTGTAGCTTTTTCCTTCTTTGTTGGGAATTCAATGGACAGAGGAAAACACAGAAGTGTCCCCAGAGCAGAGAGAAGCTCTGGGGCCACAGCACCTGCTCCCCCCTCTTCTCATCCCTTCAGGACATGAAGAAATGGCCCTGTTTCCCCTCAATGTACTCTGCAAATCCTCCAGGAAAGCATGGGCATAAAATCCCATTTGCCAGCCAGATCCACTCTGGGCTGCCTAAAGTGGCTGTAAAAGCATCTTGCCTGGGGCCAAGTGCCCCTTCCACACTTGCTTTACCTGTGGAAAAAAGCAGGGAAAGCTGTTTTTTGTGTGGGCACCCTTCCTGTCTCAGTGTTTGTGATCTTGGGAATCCTCTCGAACAGGGAACAATGCCAGATTATCTGCTGTTGTGAGATATGTACCTGGAGATTGTTTTGATCTGTGTTTAAATCTTCCTTGAAAATACAACTGATAGAAAACAATGTAAAAAGAACGGAAAAAGAAAAAAAAAGAGAAAAAGGCAATACGAAATAAGAAAAAGGAGAAAAAAGAGAAAAAAAGAAAGAAAAAATAGGAAAAAAATAGACAAATAATAAAAATAAAAGAAAAAAGAGAAAAAAGAAAAAGAGAAAGAAAAAAGAGAAAAAAAGGAAGCAGAAAGAAAAAAGGAAAGGAAAAAAAGAAAGAGAAAAGAGAGGAAAAAAAGACAGAAAAACAATAAAACCAAAAAATTATTATCTTCACACCGCTCACGCGCAAAGGGCCGCTGTGATCAGCCAAGGACTACAACTCCCGTGGTGCCCGGCGCCCCGCGCAGGCGCAGCGGCGGGTGTACGGAGGCGTGGCCGCGCGCTGATTGGCTGCGGCGGTGTTCTCTGAAGGCGGTGCGCGCGCAGAGCGGGAATCGGTGATGGCGGCGGGGCCTTTGTCTGTGTGAGCTGGCGGGGGGTGCGGGAGAGCGGGGTCTGGGGATCCCCTCGGGGGCTGCGGGGAGCGCGGCTGTGGGTGGAAAGGCTGGAGGGCTCGGGAGGGTTTAGCCGAGGGGTTCGGGGGTTCCCGAGGGTCAGAGCGCAGGGCCTTGGAACCGTCTCGGGGGCCGCGGGGCCCGGGGGCCTCCCAAGAACCCGGATGTTCGATTTGATTGTCGGGAAAGTCCCTCGGAAAAAAAAATCAGAACCACCCAACGAAAAAAAGAACCCTAAAAAAAGGAAAAGTGAGAAAAAGGTGAAGGAAAAACTGGAAGGGTCAGGATGATTTTATTGCTTTGGTTCAGTTTTTCCTTGGTGGCCAAGAGGGCCAATGGCTGGTGTCCTGTGTGAGGAAGAGTGTGTCAGCAGGAGCAGGGAAGTGATTGTTGGGCTGGAGTGAGCGCTGGTGAGGCCACCCCTGGAGTGCTGTGTCCAGCTCTGGGCCCTGAGTTGAGGAAGGCCCTGGAGGGGCTGGAGCAGGTGCAGAGAAGAGCAGCGAGGCTGGGGAAGGGAGTGGAGCACAAGTGGTGTGAGGAGAGGCTGAGGGAGCTGGGGGTGTTGAGGCTGGAGAAGAGGAGGCTCAGGGGAGACCTCCTGACTGTCTGCAAGTCCCTGCCAGGAGGTTGGAGCCAGGTGGGGTGGGGCTGTTCTGCCAGGAAGCAGCAGTAGGACAAGAGGGCTGGGTCTTGAGCTGTGCCAGGGGAGGTTTAAGTTGGATATTGGGAAGCAATTTTTTGCAGAGAGAGTCATCAGGCCTTGGAATGGGCTGGGCAGGGAGGGGGTGGAGTCAGCGTCCCTGGAGGTGTTGAAGGTGAGAGTGGATGTGGCCTCAGTGCCATGGTCTGGGAAGCACAGTGGGGTTGGATCCAGGGTTGGACTTGATGATCTCGGAGGTCTTTTCCAACGTGGCTGATTCTGTGATTCTGTGATTGCCATTCCTATGGCAGCACATGCTTGAGGCTCTATCCCCAGGGTGATAGAGATGTCTGTCCATATCTATCTCCAAGGTTAGTCTGTAAATGTGTGGTGTTAGAAAAGCAGGCTGAGTTGTGGGTTGGTTGTAGAAGGAGAAAGAAGCCCAGAGGCCAGTGCAAGCAGGCAGCCCTCAGCTTGCACCTGATGTCCCCTCCCTGCAGGTTCCTGTCCTTGAGCCCAGGCCCTGAGGTGAGGCTGAGAAGTGGCGCGGAGGTGAGCCCAGAGCTGTCCCTGAGGTGAGGCTGAGAATAAGTGCAAGGCAGAGGTGCTGCTGAGGAAGGAGAGCCCTGTGGTGGGGAAGAAGACAAAGCTGTGACTGCCCATCCCCGAGCAGGTGCTGTGTCCATCCCCTGTGTGCCAGGTGAGCTGGGGCTTTGCTGCAGAGCTGCGGGCGCTGATTTGAGCGTCTCCAAGTGCTGAGATGGTGGGCACCCAGGAACACAAACTGTGCCTGGCCACGGAGCCTGCAAGGAGGAGCAGAGACAGCCCTGGCAGTGTGGGGGTCCAGGTTGTCCCTGTGCCTTCCCCTGCAGGCCCTGTCTGTCCCTGCTGGGCCCCTGTCCATCCCCATCAGGTCCCTGCCCGTCCCCCCGGGCTGAGCTCCCCCCAGGAAGTGCCGTGGAGCTGAAGCTGCTGCCATCCCCCCCTGCAGCCGCTGCCCCAGCCAAGGGAGCAGCAAAGGCAGGGCCAGGAGCAGAGGCAGCAGCAGGGGAGCCCTGGGGGGGCCGGGAAGGTCTTGTGTGGGTCAGGAAAGAGGTGCTGGGCACGAGGCCTGAATCTTGGTGGTTTGTTTTTTTTTCTGGGCTGAATCTTGGTGTTTTGGAGGTTTCTATGGACACAGGATGCCCGGTGAGTTCTAGAGATGGACTTGGGCAGGAGGAACCCCCAAGCCAACGCGCTCAGCCCTTGTTTTCCCCCCCATCAGGATTTGTCCTTCCCAAAGCTTGGGCGGATGGAGGAGGAGGCTGCGAGGAAGAGGAAGATGCCTTGGTCCCCCCAGGCAGGTGAGGAGGAAGTCAGTGTCCCTTTGGGCGGGTGTTGTGCTGGCTCTGTCAGCCGAGCATGGCCCCGGCTGCAGGACAACCCCGCTGGCGCCGCCGTCCTGCCGGGGCCGGAGTTGGGGGGATGTCCTTGGCCTTCCCTGTGGGCCGGAGGCAAATCCCCTGCCTGTCCTTCTTGCTTCCTGCCCCAGGCCCCGAGGTGAGGACGGAGAGCCCGGAGGACAAATCCCCCCGTGAGACCCTGGTGGGAGAGGCCGTTTTGAAGGGCTCCCCGGCGCAGGAAGGCAGCGGGGAGGAAAAGGGCCGGAGATCCCCCCGCAGGAGGGGCTCCAAAGCCATCCCAGGGTGCTCTGAGGAGGAAAGAGCCAGCCTGTGCTGGGAAGGCGGCCGGAGCTTGAGGGGGAGCTCTGAGCTGGTGGTCCCTGAGCAGCCTTCCAGCAGGGAGAAACCCTTCAGGTGCTTGGAATGTGGGAAGGGCTTCAGGAAGAGCACTGACCTCCTCTGCCATCAGCATATCCACACTGGGGAACGTCCATACACTTGTGGGGAATGTGGGCAGAGCTTCAATGACAGCTCCCACCTGATCCGACACCAGCGCATCCACAGTGGGGAACGTCCCTACACATGTGGGGAATGTGGGAAGAGTTTCAGGGACAGCTCCACTCTCACCCGACACCAGCGCATCCACACTGGGGAACAGCCATACCCATGTCAGGAATGTGGGAAGAGTTTCAGGGACAGCTCCCACCTGATCCAACACCAGCACATCCACACTGGGGAACGGCCATACCCATGTCAGGAATGTGGGAAGAGTTTCAGGGTCAGTTCTGACCTGATCCAACACCAGCACATCCACACTGGAAAATGGCCTTACACATGTGGGGAATGTGGGAAGGGCTTCAGTTACAGCTCCATACTCCGCAAACACCAGCTCATCCACACTGGGGAACGACCTTACAAGTGCTTGGAATGTGGGAAGGGGTTTCAGACCAGCTTCAGTCTCCTCCTGCACCATCGGACACACACGGATGAGAGGCCCTTCCGCTGCACCGACTGCGGGAAGGGCTTCAAGCACAACTCCACCCTCGTCGCCCACCGGCGCATCCACACCGGAGAGAGGCCCTACAAGTGTGGGGAGTGTGGGAAGAGCTTCACCCAGAGCTCTGCCTTGACCAAACACCAACGGACCCACCAGTAAGGGAAGCCCTACCAGTGCCCCGACTGCGGGAAGAGCTTCAGCCGCTACTTCCACCCCGAATGAAGCCCCTGATGGGGAGGCAACCCCTGGAGTCCAGTGACTGTCACTCCATCCCTTTTGACCGCAAAGGGCCAGTCCCCTTTCACAGGGGCAGCTTCTTCCAACAGAACCCTTTTGGGGGTGTGTGTGGAGATTCCTGCCTTGGCTGGGGACCCCCCCCAGGGTCAGTCCTGGAGGTTGAGAGCAGAGATCTCCTCCCGAGTGTTGGTCTGGGGGAGTTCCATCCATCTCTAATTAAGAATTGCTTTTGTGGCAGCTTGAGTAGAATTGCTTCAACAATTGCTTTAGTGTAGAGCACTGTCCTACCTTATCCTGTACTCCTGGTAGTCTTAGTGTTTGTACTGTGCAGTAAATAATTCTGATGAAGATCTTTTGTCTGATCATTTGTAACTATAACTAACTCATTTCTATCAATAGATCTGTTTTGCCATTATTAAAATCTGGGTGACAAAAGTGTTTCAGTCACACCTCTGTAATTCCTCTAAATTGCAACTGTTGGCATAATGCAAGTGAGATTGGATACAGCACCCCCAGCACCCCCCAGGAAGTTGGGAGCTCAGGGGGGCCACCACACTTTCCATGCACCCCTGTGTCCAAAGACCTCAATGGGACTGTTGAACCCACCAGACTATCCCCCTTTTCCACCCTTCTCCCTGTAACTCCCACTTTCCCATTTTTCCCTCAATCCCCATTTCCCCCCCCCCCAACAGTTTAGGGGTCCCAACCGCCACTTTTTACCCCCTCTGTGGGCACTGAAGGAGAAAATGAGGCTGCACACACAGAGTTCCATTTCAGGACTTGTCCTCCCATCTTTCCAGTGTCCCCCTTTCATTGGGGTTCCTTTGGAAACAGCACCTGGGCTTTGTCTTTTAGTCCACTGGAATTCCCAGCATGGCCCCAAAGCAGTGCCCTGATCCCACACATTCCCCTCCCCTCATGTGCTGGCTGTGTTCAGCCACCAGAGAAAAACACAGGCTGCCATGCAGAGCGTTCCAAGATATTTCCACTTTGGCAAACAGCCCTCTCTGGATGGAAAACACCAGTCAAGGCCAAAGCACTCCTTTTGGATCCTGATTAACTGAATGCAGCTGCTGCTGCCTTAACTTGTTCCCACAGAAATTATCAGGGTTCCTTTGCTTCCAGGAGGCCCCACATGTCCCAATGGCCCCTGGATTCCATGAGCTTCCACAGTCTCCAAAGGTTCCTTTAGTTCCATGAGGCCCTGCAGTCCCCAAAATGCCCTTTGGATTCTCGGAGATTTCCCACTGTCCCAGGGTCCCTTGTGCTTCAGAAGGAGCTGCAGTGGGACAGTGGCCCCTTGGTTCCGTGAGCTCTGCAGTGTTCCAGGAATCCTTGGGTTCCAGGAGAGCCTGCAGTTTCACAAGGAGCACTGGAATGCAGGAGGTTCTGCAGGGTCCCAATGGCCCCTGGATTCTGGGAGGTTCAGAAATATCTCCGGGCTCCCTTGGTTCCAGGAGGACACACATGTCAGCAGGAACCCTTGGTTCCAGGAGGTTTGACAGTGTCCCAGAATTCCTTTGATTTCACGAGACCCTGGATTGTCCCAATGGCCTCCTGATTCCATCAGCCCCCTCAATGTCCCAATGGTCCCTTGGTTCCATGAGTTTCTGCAGCGTCCCAGGGTTCCTTTTGTTCCATGGGGACCTGCAGTGTCACAGTGGGCCCTGAATTCCAGGAGTTTTCCCAGGGTGACAGTGCTGCCTTTATTCCATGAGATTCCCAACTGTCCCAGGGCTCCTTTGGCTCCAGAAGGCCCTGCAGTGTCCCAATGGTCCTTGGTTCCATGAGGTTCCACCATGTCCTTGCTGGAACATGCGTGGCTGTAATGCTGCCCCACCTGCAGAGCTGCCTCCAGCTCTGGGCTCCAGCACAGGAAGGACATGGACCTGTTGGAGCGAGTGCAGAGGGGAGCAGCAAGAGGATCAGAGGGATGGAGCAGCTCTGCTGTGAGGAAAGGCTGAGAGAACTGGGATTGTTGAGGCTGGAGAAGAGAAGGCTCAGGGGTGACCTAATTGTGGCCTTGCAGTGCCTGAAGGGAGCCAACAGGAAAGATGGAGAGAGACTTTGGACAAGGGCCTGGAGTGACAGGACAAGGGGCAGTGGCTTCACACGGATAGAGGGAAGAGTTCCAGGAGGCAGTAGGAAGGAAATCTTGAATCTGAGGGTGCTGAGATGCTCTTTAAGGCCCCCCAAGCCAAAGCATTCCATGATTGTGGGACTGGTGGGTGAGGTGGTGGTTGGAGCCGTCTGGGGCACAGGGACCCAAAATGAGGGAGTTTTCCATTGTGGGGGAAGGAAGGAGGGGGCAGCAGAACTGACCCCTTGGACACCTGGCAGGCAGGCTTTGGCTGGAAGCTGCTGATGGGGAGCTGAGTGAAGCCCCCACAATGCAGGAGGAAATGGTCAGTGACCTGCTCTGCCAGTGAGACCCCCCAAGTGCCTGGGCCCACATGGGATGCAGCCAAGAGTCCTGAGGGAGCTGGAGAAAGAGCTGGCCAAGCCACTCTCACTCATTCCCCAGCAGTGCTGCACAACTGCACAAGTCCCAGCTGACTGGCAACAAGCAAATGGGATGTCCATGCACAGGAAGGGCCAAAAGGGGGATCTGGGGAACTCCTGGCCTGTCCCATTGACCTCAGGACCAGGGAAGTCCATGCAGCAGATCCTCCTCAGTGCCATCCCATGGCAGGGGCAGGACAACCAGGGGATCAGGCCCAGCCAGCGTGGGGTTGGGAAAGGCAGGTCCTGCCTGTCCAACCTCATCTCCTTCTCTGACAAAGGACCCGCTCAGCAGCTGAGGGAAAGGCTGGGGATGTGTCTCTCTGGAATTCCAGAAAGCCTTTGGCACCATCTCCCCCAGCATCTCCTGCACAAACTGGCTGCTCATGGCTTGCCCGGGGAACTGTTTGCTGGGTGACAAAGTGTCTGAAGGCCCAGGGAGTGGTGGGGAATGGAAGGAAATCCAGGTGGGGCTGGTCACTAGTGGGGTTCCCAAGGGGTCAGGGTTGGGGCTGCTCCTGTTTAACATCGTTCTGGATGATCTGGGCCAGGGGATCGAGTGCCCCCTCAGGAAAGTCGTGGACAACACCATGTTGGGTGTGAGTGTGGATGTGCTGGAGGGCAGGAAGGCTCTGCAGAGGGATCTGGACAGGCTGGATCAATAAGGCCAAGTGTCAGGGTCTGCCCTTGGGTCCCAACAACCCCCTGGAACGCTCCAGGCTGGGGGCAGAGGGGCTGGAGAGCTGCTCAGCAGGAAGGGACTTGGGGGTGCTGCTTGACAGGGGCTGGATATGAGGCAGAGTGTGCCCAGGGGGGCAAGAAGGCCAAGGGCATGGTGGCCTTTGTGGAGAAGAGTGTGGCCAGCAGGAGCAGAGAACTGATTGCCCCTCTGTGCTGGGCACTGGGGAGGCCCCACCTGGAGTGCTGTGTCCAGTTGTGGCCCCTCAGTGCCAAAAGGCCCTTGAGGGGCTGGAGCGTGTCCAGAGAAGGGAACGGAGCTGGGGAAGGCTCTGGAAAACATGTCTGCTGAGGGACGGCTGAGGGAACTGGGCTTGTTGAGTGTGGAGAAGGGGAGGCTCAGGGGGGACCTCATTGCTCTCTGCAATGACCTCAAAGGAGGTTTTAGTGGGGTGGGGGTTGGTCTCTTCTGCCAAGGCTACAGTGAAAGGTTGTGAGGGAATGGGCTTAAATTGCATTGGGCAAGGTTCATATTAGGTATTAAAGAAACCCTTTTTCCTCTGAGAGAGTGTTCAATCATTGGAACAAGTAGCCAGGGAGGTGGTGGAGTCTCTGGAAGTGTTCAAGTGTGTGGTGGGTTGACCTTGGCTGGACACCAGGTGCCCTCCCAGCCGCTCTATCACTCCACTTTCTCAGCAGGACAGGGGAGAGAGTAAGGTGGAAAAAAAAAATAGTGGGTTGAGATAAGGTAGGTTTTTTAAAGGAAAAAGCAAAGTAAAGCTTGTGCACACAGAAGCCAAAGACAGCAGGGTTTGTTCTCTGCTTCCCATGAGCAGCCATGGTCGGCCCCTCCCGAGGAGCAGGGCTTGGGTCCGCGGGACGGTTCCTCAGCAGGCAGCCATCAGACAATGAATGCCCCCCTCCTGCTCCCTGCCTCAGCTTTTAGAGCTGAGCTGACCTCCCATGGGCTGCAATGTCCCTTGGGTCAGTTGGGCTCAGCTGGCCTACTTGGGTCCCCTGCCAGGCTCTTGCCCTCAGCTAAGGAAGGAATGTCCCAGTGTTGGTGCTGTGCTCAGCAGTGGCCAAAACACTGGGGTGTTCTCAACCCCCTTCCAGCTGCCAATGCCAAGCCCAGCCCTGGGAGGGCTGCTGTGGGGAACTGAACTGCAGCTCAGCCAGACCCAACCCAAATATCTATGGCACATATTCTATAGAATCCATCCTTAGGTGTTGTGTGATAGATCTATAAGATATTACAAATGATAAGCAATAATAAGGCAAGTGTCCTCCTTAGGGACACACACCTCCAAACTACTGCCTGGGTTTGTTCCCTGGGGGTCTCTGCAGCAGCAAGCACAGCCCCACACTGACTGCTCTGGGCTGTGCAGGCATTTGTGGTTCTGCCTGTCTCACACACCCCCAACCTTGGGATGGATCTGGATGTCACTGGATGTGATGTCGCAGGGGAGATGTGATTTTGTATGATGGATGTGATGTCACAGGGGAGATGTGATGTCATAAGGGAGATGTGATGACATATTATGGTTGTGACGTTGGTAGATATGATGTCACAGAAAGGATGTGATGTCACAGGGGAACTCTGATGTCACGAGGAGGATGCAATGTAATTTGGGAAATGTGATGTCACAGGAAGAATGTGATGTCATACGATGGGTGTCAAATCATAGGAGAGCTGTGATGTCACAGGGGAGCATGTCACGTCACAGGGATGACAGGATATCACAAGAGAGATGTGGTATCATATGAAGGATATGACATCACAGGGGAGATGTGATGTCATAGAAAGGCTATGATGTCATAGGGGAACTGTGATGTCACAAAAAGGATGTGATGTCACAGGGGAGGACCTGACATCACAGGCATGATATGATATCACAGTATAGGTTTGATGTCACAGAGGTGTGATGTCATAGGGGAGATGTGATGTCATATTATGGTTGTGATGTCACAAGGATGGATGTGATGTCCGGAGGAGGTGTGATGTCACAGGGAGGACATGATGTCACAGGAAGGATGTGATGTCATGGGGATGACGTGCATTCACAGGGATTCTATGATATCACAGAAAAGATGTGATGTCATATGATGGACGTGATGTCATATGGGAGATTTGATGTCAAAGAAAAATGTGATGTCATAGGGGAGCTGTGATGTCACAGGGGCAATGTGATGTCATGGGGAGGATGGGCTGTCACAGGGCAGGTGTGATGTCAGAGGGATGATATCACTGGAGAGATGTGATGTCATATGATGGATGTGACATCATAAAGGAGCCTTGATGTCACAACAAGGATATGATGTCACAGGGGAGGTGTGATGTCACAGGGAGGATTTGATGTCACAGGCGAGCACGGGATGTCACAGGGATGATATGATATCACAGAAGAGATGTGACATCACAGGAAGGGTATGATGTCACTGGGCAACTGTGATATCATGGGGAGGTGTGATGTCATAGGGGAGATGTGATGTCACAGGGGAGGATGTGATGTCACAGGGATTATTTGATATCACAGGAGAGGTGTGATGTCATATGATGGATGTGATGTCATACGGGAAATGTGATGTCACAGGGTGGATGTGTTATCATAGGGAGCTGTGAGGTCACAGGGACGATGTGAGGTCACAGGGGAGCACGTGACATCACAGTGATATGATATCACAGGATATATGTGATGTCATATGATGGATGTGATATCATAGGACAGATGTGATGTCACAGGGAGGTGTGTTGTCACAGGAACGTGTGATGTCAGAGGGGAGGACGTGATGTCACAGGGATAATATGTTATCACATGAGAGATGTGATGTCATATGATGCATGTGACATCACAGGGGAGCTGTGATATCACATGAAAAATGTGATGTCACAGGACCTGATATGATGTCATAGGGGAGATGTGGATGTCACAGGATGGATGTGATGTCACAGGGAGGATGTTATGTCACAGGGGAGCTGTGATGTCACAAGGGAGGACATGACATCACAGGGATGATCTGATATCACAAGGGAGATGTGATGTCTTATGATGGATGTGACGCCATAGGGAAGATGTGATGTCTCAGGAAGGACGTGATGTCACAGAGCAGGTGTGATATCATGGAGAGGATGTGATGTCACAGGAAAGATCTGATGTCACAGGGGAGCTGTGATTGTAACCGTTCGTTTGGATACATGTCCGGAATAAAGACATGTGCCAGAAATACTCAAACACACAAAATATCTTTTATTACAGTGAGAATAATAATAATAGTAATAAACTTAGCAAGAGTAATCAAAAACTAAAAAGGATACAACATAACTACCTTATCGGGTGGCATTAAAACAAATACTACAAACAGCATTTAATACAGTATTAACTAGTGAAAAGGGATACCAAGAAAGGATCTTAACACAATATTATGGATAACACAATATTGGTTAGTAAAAAGGGAAACTAAAGGAAAAATACTATAAACATAAAAGGGGAATTTAAGGAACACTAAAAGGATATTAAAAGGTTTGTTCTCTCAGTTGCTTCCTGTCAATAACCTGTGCTTACCCACAGAGACAGGCCAGGGCTGCCAGGATCTGCAGCAGCTGGTCGGTGCCCGTGCTTAGCGGGCGTCCCCGCGGAGCAACACAGTCTCCATGGCAGGATGAGGATCGCTCACCCCAGCAGTCCTGACACCCCATTTTATCAGCTCCACATTACACCACGTAGGGCCAGTACCCAGCATAAGGTGATGCCTGAGTGGCAGCCAAACCCTGCCTGTTCATCACCTGAGAGCAACAGTCTGTGCGTGCCCTGCTGTAGGGCAAGGGGCGAGCAACCCCTGCCCACATCATCTTCCTCCCATCATCATCTTTCTCACCCCTATGGATGACCTCTACCATTGTGTTTCAAGGGTAGATGTATCTGTCTTGCATTATGTAGCAAAACCAAGGAAGAACTCAGCTCTGATAATAGGGGATATCAAGCTGACTTGCTAAAAAGCACAATGGACCTTACAATTAACCTGTGCCATGAAGTTACATTGTACCATACTCTGGCTGGCTTCACATCCTAATATGATTCCGTTCTAACGCATCTATGCTCCATTGATCATCTAATTCAAAAGTACCCCACTTACATGGCACCTTTTGTCTGGCAGGAATCTTCATTTGGATTCAATTTTTCAGGAGGTGGGACAAGTCATTGTAGTACAGTGCTGAAAAAAGGGAACAGCAGCTCTTTCCACCAGGAAAAAAAGTCTGAATCCTTTGGTTTCAGGTCCAGTTGTTGGGGCAGCCTTGGCACTTTTGGGGCAGCAAGAGTTTTCTGTGGTGGCACCTTTTGTCTGGCAGGAATCTTCATTTAAATTAAATTTTCCAGAAGGTGGGACAGGCCATTGCAGCGCAGGGCTGAGAAAAGGGAACAGCAGCTCTTTCCCTAAGGAAAAAAAGTCTGGAAGCTTTGGCTTCAGGTGTAGTTGTTGAAGCAACCTGGGAACTTCTTAGGCAGGACGAGTTTTCTGTGGTGGCACCTTTTGTCTGGCAGGAACCTTCAGTTGGAGTAAATTTTTCAGGAGGTTGGACCGGCCATTGCAGCGCAGGGCTGAAAAAAGGGAACAGCAGCTCTTTCCACCAGGAAAAAAAGTCTGGAAGCTTTGGCTTCAGGTGCAGTTCTTGCAGTCTGGGCACTTCTTGGGCAACAAGAGTTTTCTGTGGTGGCACCTTTTCTGCAGAAAGAATCTTCATTTGGATTCAATTTTCCAGGAGGTGGGACCGGCCATTGCAGCGCAGGGCTGAGAAAAGGGAACAGCAGCTCCTTCCACCAGGAAAAAAAGTCTGGATTCTTTGGCTTTGAGGTGCAGTTGTTGGGATAGTCTGGGCACTTCTTGGGAAACAAGAGTTTTCTGTGGTGGCACCTTTTGTCTGGCAGGAATCTTCATCTGGATTCAATGTTCCAGGAGGTGGGACCGGCCATTGCAGCGCAGGGCTGAAAAAAGGGAACAGCAGCTCTTTCCATCAGGAGAAAAAGGCTGGAAGCTTTGGCTTCAGGTGTAGTTGGTGAAGCATGGGCACTTCTTGGGAAGGAAGAGTTTTCTGTGGTGGTACCTTTTGTCTGGCAGGAATCTTCTGTGGGATTTAATTTTTCAAAAGGTAGGACAGGCCATTGCAGCGCAGGGCTGAAAAAGGGAACAGCAGCTCTTTCCACCAGGAAAAAAAGGCTGGAAGCTTTGGCTTTGAGGTGCAGTTGTTGGGGCAGCCTGGGCACTTCTGAGGCAGCAAGAGCTTTCTGTGGTGGCACCTGTTGTCTGGCAGGAATCTTCATTTGCATTGAATTTTTCAGGAGGTGGGACAGGCCATTGCAGCGCAGGCCTGAAAAAAGGGAACAGCAGCTCTATCTCTAAGGAAAAAAAGTCTGGAAGCTTTGGCTTTGAGGTGCAGTTGCTGCAGCCTGGGCACATCTTGGGCAGCAAGAACTTTCTGTGGGGGCACCTTTTGTTAGGCAGGAATCTTCATTTGGAGTAAATTTTTCAGGAGGTGGGACAAGCCATTGTAGCACGGTGCTGAAAAAGGGAACAGCAGATCTTTCCACGAAAAAAAAAAAGTCTGGATCCTTTGGCTTCAGGTGCAGTTGTTGGGGCAGCCTGGGCACTTCTTGGTCAGCAAGACCTTTCTTGTGGTGGCACCTTTTGTCTGGTAGGAATCTTCAGTTGGATTCAGTGTTCCAGGAGGTGGGACCGGCCATTGAGAGCAGGGCTGAAAAAAGGGAACAGCAGCTCTTTTCACCACGAAAAAGGTTGGAAGCTTTGGCTTCACGTGCAGTTCTTGGGGCAGCCTGGGCACTTGTGAGGCAGCAAGAACTTTCTGTGGTGGTACCTTTTGTCTGGCAGCAATCTTCAGCTGGATTGAATTTTTCAGGAGGTGGGACCGGCCATTGCAGCGCAGGGGAGAAAAAAATGGAACAGCAGCTCTTTTCATAAGGAAAAAAAGTCTGGAAATTTTGGCTCTGAGGTGCAGTTGTTGGTGCACCCTGGGTACTTCAAGGGCAGAAAAAAGACCTTTCTGTTGGTGGCACCTTTTGTCTGGTAGGAATCTTCAGCTGGATTCAATTTTCCAGGAGGTGGGACAGGCCATTGCAGCGCAGGGCTGAAAAATGGAACAGCAGCTCTTTGCACCAGGAAAAAAAGTCTGGAAGCTTTAGCTTCAGGTGCAGTTGGTGGGGCAGCCTGGGCACTTCTTGGGCAGCAAGAACTTTCTGTGGTGGCACCTTTTGTCGAGCAGGAATCTACATTTCGATTCAATCTTTTAAAAGGTGAGACCGCCCCTTGCAGCACAAAGCAGAAAAAAGGGAACATCAGTTCTTTCCTTAAGGAAAAAAAGTCTGGAAGCTTTGGCTTGGAAGTTTGTTGGGGCAGCCTGGGCACTTCTTGGGCAGAAAGAGTTTTCTGTGATGGCACCTTTTGTCTGGCAGGAATCTTCAGTTGGAGTAAATTTTTCAGGAGGTGGGACCGGCCATTGCAGCGCAGGGCTGAAAACGGGAACAGCAGCTCCTTCCAGCTGGAAAAAAGTCTGGAAGCTTTGAGGTGCAGTTGTTGGGGCAGCCTGGGCACTTCTTGGGCAGCAAGAACATTCTGTGGTGGCACCTTTTGTCTGGCAGGAATCTTCATTTGGATTGAAGTTTTCAGGAGGTGGGACCCGCCATTGTTGCGCAAAGTAGAAAAAAGGGAACAGCAGCTCTTTCCACCAGGAAAAAAAATCTGGAACCTTTGGCTTTGAGGTGCAGTTGTTTGGGCAGCCTGGGAACTTCTTGGGCAGCAAGATTTTTCTGTGGTTGCACCTTTTGTCTGGTAGGAATCTTCATTTGGATTTAATTTTTCAAAAGGTGGGACAGGCCATTGCAGCGCAGGGCTGAAAAAAGTGAATCAGCAGTCCTTTCCCCCAGGAAAGAAAGTCTGGATCTTTTGGCTTCAGGTGCAGTCGTTGTTGCAGCCTGGGTACTTCTTGGGCAGCAAGAGCTTTCTGTGGTGGCACCTTTTGTCTCGGAGGTGTTTGTTCCCTGTTATCAAGTCCCTTCTGGCGTCAATCACTGAACACTGGGACTGCTCACAGGGCATGATGAAGGAATACAGCAGCAGTGTGGAAAGAGGAGGTAGAAAAATACATATGTGTATCTACTATACTTCCTCAATTAGAGAAATCGCTAATCTTGTCACATGATTTGTACTGGACCCTTCTAAGGATGTACTTTTGCCCAGACCCTTTGCTCCAGATGTGCCAGCTACACCAAAGGAAACCAGAGAGAATCTCAGCGAAGCCAAAAATCAGCTCTTATGGCACTTGGCACTCTATGGGCTTTAGCACTGGAGCTCAATCTCTCTGAGATGGCTGGTCCAGAACAGTACATTTAATGAATGGTGCTGTTGCTGAACTTCCCTGGGCACGTTGCAATTGGCTACTGAGGCTGAAAGGTTTCCTCGAAGGATTTTTATCTTTTGAAACTACAGGCTGAATTTGAGGGATAAACTCCAGTATTCTGAAAGTGGAAAGTTGATCAAACAGAAAAGACTGTTTCTTCTACAACAGATTTGAAATAGTCCACTTGTAAAAATCACAAAGCTTGAAGCCTACTCAGCAGAGCTGATTCCTCATCTGCACTGATCATCAGCAACTGGACTCTCTCCTATTTCAGGGTCTCATCTGTGTACACTGGATTAAGGCCTCCTAACTTCTTAAGAAAAGTAGTGTTATAAACTCACAGTTCTGGCAAGGTTTCCTTAGCAGATGGGTTGAAAAGCAAAACTTTGTTGCCATGACCAACGAATGCAGAGCCCAAGGTTGTTTGTGGTGCTAGCTTTGCTCCACTCTCTAATAACTTCTGTCCAGATCAGTGCTGGCAACAAGAATTCCAGGTTAACGCTTGTTTCATTTTTCAGGCTTTGCATTTCAAGAATGGGGAGTTGTTATTGGAAACTCTGCCATGGCTGTCAGTAACAGCCTCGGAAAACAGGTTTTCTTATTTCTGAGGGAGAAGTTTCCAACCCAGCTTTGGAGTATGCAAATAGTTGAATGACTTGTTGTACAATTGGAAATAAAAATCAATACATTTGCTCTGATTAATGTCTTAATTTATATTTGGCTAAAGAGTTCTTTTCTTGATACCTTCTTTAAAAAACAGGACCCATAAGCAGAAAGGTGATCTCCTAAAGTGTTGTAACCTTTTAAGTCCACTTGTTGCCACACAACAACAGCATGCCAATATCACATCCAAAGATACAGAATCTTACAGAGATACACACAAATAGATACCTATACATATCTATGTATGTATATCTATCCACCTATACATATCTATACATATCTATACAAATACACACAAGAAAGTTTGGGGTTCCTGATGAGAGTTCTACACGGGTAATGAACAGAGGACTGGTTTGATGTGTCATACAACTGTGGGGACCATGAATGCAAGCTCTGAGCTTTGATTTACTGTCCTGGTTTGTAACTGCCTGCCTTCCCTTTGGGGGGAACACAGGCCTCTATTTTGCACGGTCTGTTTTGTTTTACTTGGCAGCGTAGACTAGGGGCAGAAGAGTTTTTGGAGCCAAACAACACGATGCAGATTCAGTTCCTTTAGTGGTGCCTAAAACTCAGGAGCTGGACTCCACGGTGCCGGTGGGACCCTCCCAACTCAGCACGTTCCATGATTCCATCAAGTCCAACTGTCAGCCCAGCACTGCCCCAGCAACCCCCAAACCACTAAAGCCTGTCAGCCATGGCCAGATGCAGGCGCCTCTGAAACACCTGCCGGGGTGCTGGCTCCGCCCGGGCAACCCATTGCAGTGCCCGAGCCCCCCCCGAAAAACACAGCCAGAAACCTTTCTCCAGGAGCTGACCTGAAGCTCCCCTGCCTCAGCCTCGGGCCACGTCCCCCGCTCCTCCCAGCGCAGGCTCCTTTCCAGCAGCCCCCTCGGCAGAAGGCGGCTCAGGGCTCCCCTCTGCCCCCCCGGCCGGCTCCGCTCCGGCCCCGCTCCCGCCACGGCCCCGCTCGGCTCTGCACGGGGAAGGAACGCGCCCAGCCCCGGACAGACACCCCCGGGGGCCGCGCACCGGGGGACTGTCCCCGGGGCTCACTCACCGGGGGTCCCTCCTCGGGGGTGACTTACCGGGGCTCCCTCCCCGGGGGTCACTTGCCAGGGGTTGTTCACCGCGGGTCATTCACCGGGGGTCCCTCCCTGGGGTTCCCTCCCCAGGGGTCACTTACCGGGGCTTCTTCCCCGCGGGTCGCTCACCGGGGGTCGCTCACCAGCGGCCACTCGCCGGGGGGCCGCGCACGGGGGGTCCTTCCCCCGGGGCCGCGCACCGGGGACCACTCACCGGGGGTCTTGGGGCCGCTGCCCGGGGGCCGCTGCCCGGGGGCCGCTGCCGGGGGGTCGCTGCCCGGGGGTCGCTCAGCGGCAGAGCTCCCGCTCCGGGTCCCGCCCGCTCCCACCCAAACCCCCTCAAACGCCCCTCCCGGCCCCGCCCCCGCCCCGCCTCGCCCCGCCCACTCCGCCGCCTCCCATTGGCTGCGCACGTTCGGCCCTGGAGCGAGGAGCGCGCGGGGAGCGTTGCCTGGGAACCGGCGAGGGAATCCCGGGAATCCTCGAGGCGCCGGCGCTGCCCCCCCACTCCTGGAGCCAGCGGCCGAGCCCGCCCGGGAGCGGGCACTCAGCGCCTGGCTGCGGCCGCCACAACGGGCAGGGAAGCAGGCGCGCGGAAGGCGGGCTTCGCCCCCCGGGCAGCGAGGAGCCCTAAAAAGAACAAAAGTGTTGAAAGAGAGGGAACTCATCGCACCATCACAGAACGTGCTGAGGTGGAAGGGACCCACAAGGAGCGTCGAGTCCAAGCCTTTGCCCGGCACGGCACCGACCCCAAGAGTCACACCGTGTGCCTGAACTCTGCCAGCCTTGGTGCTGTGACCACTGCCCTGGGGAGCCTGGTCCAGTGCCCAACCACCCTCGGAGGGAAGAACCTTTCCCAAATATCCACCCTAAACCCACGTGAAAAAAACCTATTTGCAACCAAAAAAAAAAAGTTTCTATTTTCTTCCTTCCCCTTCTCCTTATTTAGTGTTTACACAACAGTACTGCAGTGCCCTACTGGCTCAAAACTGAAATTCTTGAAGTCCTTGCCATATAGGCTGGATTTTGTCCCTTAGGCAGAGGCTAATCTGCCTGCAGTCCACCAGGACTGCCAGAGCTTGGGGAAGGGATGGAGGCTATCGCAGGGAGGAACAGAGATGCGGAGATATTCCCTGATATTCTACTCTAGAGGCAGCTCAAGAGACAGCCCTGGAGTTGGAAGCACTTGCCTTCGTCACTGGACGATCTTGTCCAGCACCACTGGTCAGATGTGTGGGGTTTATGTCCCACAGCAAATTAAAAACACCACAGCCATTATGTAAATGTGTATTTGTTTGAGTATTCACCCTGATGGTGTTCAGGCAGTTATGCTGAGGTACTTTGTGGATTTTTGGAACAGAAATAACATCTTTTAAGGGTGTCTGTGACCGGCTGAGGTGCAGGATGTGGCCTCTCTATTTTTAGCATCTGCTGGTACGCCCATCCTGTGAGTGTTAATTTAGGTGATGCAACCTTTTAAGTCTGAAGAACTACTTCCTTCTTCAAAGCTTGCTAATTCTCATGAAAGAAATAAAGAGAATTTCATGACAGTGACCTATTTTTCACTTTGAATATCCCAACTATTGGTGAGCATTTACATTAAAATATTTGAAGTTTAATAAGTTTTGCAAAATGTCCTGGATGTTGAGGGATGTAGTGATGAACTCAGAATTAGAAAGTGGAGATTGTCTTCTTTTTCTTTGAAGCTCACAGGCCTATGAAAAAAAAAGCTTTCTAGAGAAACTTAAATTTTTTTATCTAATTTGTACACATTTCTACAATTAGGACAGCTGTAGGTTCACCCCTGGCAAAATCTCTCTGCTGGTAACCCAGCCACATGCTGATTAATCCTTATTTCATGTTCAAGTGACCAGGATATTTTGGTCAGCTGGCGACAGAGCGGTCCAGGTGGTAAAGGAACAAGGACTGAACAGTATGAGCAGCATTTGCCTTTTTCTCTCCTCCACCCCCCTTTTCTATATATTATACTTTGCCACTTTCTCTGCTCAGCACACAGGAATTTGCTGGATGCATCCATGAATGCAGAACCCACTGGAATCACGACATTTGTTCCAAATGATCCAGCTGGTGCCAGGGAAGCAGAAGTTCTGACTGTGTAACAACCACACTGTGAGGAGGAACAAGACTGAAACCCACTTTCCGTAAAGGGAAGGATTTGAACTGGTGTTGGAGATGTGCAAGGCTCTGTTATTCTCCCTCCTTAAGTTGTTGACAGGACACAGTCCCCTCTCTTACCTGTCATTGAAAGGTCCTTCTAGTTACACTTATGGCAGTGTCACTTTGTACCAACATCAGCCGTGCACTGTAAGGCTGCTGAGGTTTCCAAAATCCACCTTTTTTATTTCTGCTAGTTCTGCTTCGTATCCTTCAAGCCAGTACACAAGAACAAAGCTTCAGCAAAGCCTACCTAACATTTTCTTTTGTTTCTGACATCATTAGCCAACGTAAACCAAACCATTAACAGGCATCTAAAAATATTTCTGGAAGTTTTCACGTGCTCGGTGAGGATTCCAAAGTTTTCTTTGAGGGAGACTCAGGGAGACTCTAGAAGAAGATTTTTGGTCCAGGAAAAAAAAATAAATAACGCAGCTGAAGCCCAGGCACCGTTGTATGAAGCAGATTGATTAACCTTAGTGCTGCTGCGTTCCTACTGGAATACACGCTGGAATGACCCTGGAATGCCGCCGTATTTCCTACTGGCCGCTCGGAAGCGGCTCCTGCCGTGACTCCCAGCGCGGCAGGATCGCCTCCCGCTTCCACCCGGCACATCCTGCCTGGCCTCGCCTCGCCTCGCCCGACCCGATCCATCCCGGCCCGCCCCGATCCCAGGCGATCCTCCCTCCTGCCCGGGTGAGTGCGGGGCCGCGGGACGGGAAGGGGCTGGATGGAGGCGGTGGGAGCCGGGAGGGGGGAGCGAGGACACCCGGAGCCCTGTGCCCGGCGGTATTCCCGCTGTGCCCGGCGGTATTCCCGCTGTGCCCGGCGGTATTCCCGCTGTGCCCGGCGCTATTTCCGCTGTGCCCGGCGCTATTTCCGCTGTGCCCGGCGCTATTTCCGCTGTGCCCGGCGTTATTCCCGCTGTGCCCGGCGTTATTCCCGCTGTGCCCGGCGGTATTCCCGCCGCTTCCCAGGGAGCTGCCGTGGTGTGGGAGCGAACAGCCCTGGCGGGGAGCAGCTGCTCCCGTGTGAGGTTCTGCGCTGGGGTTTGTCCTCCAGCCCGGCACGGAAGGAATTGGGGGTGCTGGTGGATGGAAAGTTGGGGCTGAGCTGGCGCTGAGCTCCCAGCCCAGAAATCCGGGCGTATCCTGCATCCCATTCAGCGGGCCGTGGGTGAGGGAGGGGGTTCTGCCCCTCTGCCGCGCTCTGGTGATTCTCCACCTGGAGCGCTGCATCCAGCTCTGGAGCTCCCAGCGTGAGAAGGGCACAGACCTCTTGGATCAAGTCCAGGGAAGGCCAGGAAGATGATGAGAGGGATGGAGCAGCTGCGGAGACAGGCTGGGAGAGTTGGGATGGCTCAATCTGGAGAAGTCTCTGTGGAGACCTCCTTGCAGCCTGTCAGGACTTAAGTGGTGCAAGAAAGATGGAGAGGGACTTTTTATGAGGGCCTGTAGCTGCAGGACAAGGGGCAATGGGTTTAAGCTGAACGGTTTAGGTTTAGACTAAATGTAAGGGAGAATTTTTTTCTGCTGGAGGGTGGTGAGGCATTGACTCAGGTTGCCCCGAGAAGCTGTGGATGCCCCATCCCTGGCAGTGCTCAAGGCCTGGTTGGATCCTGTTGGATGGGGGTTTGAGCAACTAGATCTTGTGGAAGGTATCCCTGCCCATGGCAGGGGGCTTGGAACAGCTGTAATAACCAGCAGAAGGCTACAGAACAGCCCGTGTTGTAAATGAAGCTGCGTTCTATGAATAGTAAATATCTGAATGTAACTTCTTTAAATCAGTGTGAATGAGCTGAGAGGTTGGTACAATGGATTTAGGTCTGGAATTCAAAACTGTTAATCCAGGCTTGGTTGCATCTGTGTTGCTGTCATTTGGGGATGTCAGCTTTAGATCTTGGTGCCTTCAGCAGCATCTTCAGATCTTGCTGTCAGTCAGGGACTGATTTTCAGCCTTTAATTTTTTACGTGTTCCCTTGCCTCGTGCTGCAGTTGGGAATGTTCATTCTCTCGGGAAGGAGGTGATGTGAATTCCCTCCTGCAGGGCTGAGGTGACCCTCGGTTACTGCTGAGGGACAGGCTGTGCAGGAGCTGCTGATGAAACACTGCCCAGGAGTTAGTGGGCCAGCATGGGTGTCCTGCTGCACAGAAGAACTTAGTGCTGCATGTAAATACCAGAACTGGAGTTTAAGTTTCAAAATACGGGATCTGTGTAAATAAAAGTATCTCAACAAATTGATAGCATTTCCTATCAAATGGGTGTAGGGAGTAGAGCTGTCATTTTTACTTAGAAATTATGGCATCAGCACGTTCAAACTTCTCAGGTGTTGGCTTTCCAGACTTGCACAGTTACCTACCATTACTTGATTTCCCCTTAACTTTCCTGAGAATTGGCAGCCAAACCATTTGTAGATCAACTTCTTTATTTTTGCATAATGGTACACAATCATACTATCTGCCTGGGAAAAACAAAGTAAATGACTTCCAGCTTTAAAATGAAATGTCTGTGCTTGTATGAAAGAATTCTTTTTGTTCTACATAAACAAAGTTTGACAGCTCGACAGGACTGAAAGCAGAATCTTGGCCTTTCAGTTCTTAAACTGGTCAATTTTACAAGTTTTAAACTTGTAAATGTAGTAATTACAGAGCATCAACAGGAAGGCCTAACAATGTTCCCTGTCTTCTGTAAACTGTTAATGCTTTGGAGCAAATAGTGAGGCTCTGAAACCAGAGCTGTTCCTGGGATACTCTGATATCCCACTGGGTAGGGGAAGAGTTGTTGCTCTGGGCCTGTGAGCTCTTGAGGTTGTGTTGCTGGTTGATTGTTTTGGTCCTCTCTCCTCTTGAACAGGGACCATGCCCAAGAAAGATAATAATAAAT